>NC_061113.1:157562577-157862577 GCF_002878395.1 Capsicum annuum
AAAAATTAAATTGATTTATGTCTATGGTTGATAATGGGATACAGTCCCAAGTGATTAATTGAACTGATGGCTTTGTATGGTTAGTGGGTTTAATTCCCAAAGTTGAATGATAATGGTTATGGCATTATTGTACTCTTGCAGGTGGGGTTGGTATGACAATACTAACAGGATGACATTGGTGTTTAATTGGCATAATTGATGCATGTGCAAAATGATGGTTTTAAAATGGGATTTAAAAAAGTGGGATGTGTAGCTGGACCATGAAATTTGAGTCCAAAACATTAACACTTGAAACCCGTGCTAACCAATATGGGTGTCTTATGACAGGGTGGTTTGAATCCCCTGAATGAACATATGAATGGTGGATTCAAGTCCCCCATGTTTTAGACATTGCTTATATATCAATTTGATTATGCTGGGAGGTTCAAGTCCCCCATATAGGTATATGCGATTATTGATATTATCTAGTTCATGAAGCTATATACACCAGGGCCCTTCAATATAGGGGAGAGTTTAACCTATATAGCCCATAGGTGCCTTATTATATGACAGTTATGCTACACTTCCCAGGTTAATAATTTCAAAGTTTTTGTTAATCTTGTTCCCTACTCGACAATGTCTATATGTATATGTATATATTGCATTGGTTGATTGGTTAGACCTGTTAGAACTATTATATTTGTTCCTTGAGTTACATCCTAGCGCTCAAACCGCTAACCATCTTTGATGTTGTATCCCCATGTTTTACTGGAGTTGGTCGTATTTCTATACCTCCTACTTAGTCATTGGACCTGGGATCATCTTTTAGGGACTGGAAGCGGTGAGCTTCCATATTTTGTAAGGCTTCATTTCTGGTTTGAGTTATCTTATGTCCTTATTGGATTAGATTTTGATATTGTTTTTTTCTATGGTCGGGAAATGTTCCAACCAAATATAAATGGATTGTTTTTAGAGGCTTTTTATGGAAAAATTATGGACTTAGATAAGTACGGTTTGGATATGGACTTGGTTATCAATCTTATTTTGTTATGGTTGTTGGTTAGATATTGGATGATTAGACTTGTTTGGGTTGTTCATAGACTTAGACCTATCCCAAAGTCTTTGTGTAGTTTATAACTATATCGTGGTATATGTTGGTTAGTTGGATTGGGTTGTGGGGCAATATCCTGTCCTTGTTGGGAAAGAGATGCCCATTATGAAAAGACCCTAATTCGACTTGTGTCTAAACTATGCCCTAAAATTTTCCCTACCGTAGAAACTCCAGTCACCAACCAACTTTAGGTAGGGAGAAATAGCCATAAAGTAAGACCCAGAGTTGCCCACTTTTTCTTGGGTCACATTCCACCATCCTTGCTATTCTGTTGTTGGCCACCACCCTGCTCAAAGAACCTAAACTTCTTTCCCTCCCTCTCCCCTATATCAGCCTGCTTCATCTTTTTTAGTCTTCTTATTGCATGTACACAACAAACATGGAGATATCTATATCTTTGATCAACAAGGAAGCCTTCCACTCTTATATAACCTCATTGGAAAACCACTGGCCATGTTGGTTCAGCTCCCCCTGCTTAAAGGGTCCCAGTACGTATAGTTGCATGACTAGGTAATATCCCTGGGATGACTTTTACATCCCTCAACTATAAATTTTACTGTTGCACTTGGCCATTGAAGACCCCCATATCTAAAAATATAAGTTTTGTGTTTTGATCACCCCAGGACGACCACCTTCCACGGCTTAGCTTACAATCCCTGCCATTATGAATAGGTAAAACCAATAAAAAAAATCCAATTATCTATTTCATAACCAAGTCTATTCAATAAACCATTGGTATCGTCATACTACCATGCTTGCAAGCATTATACATAGAAAAATCATTTAGACTTAGGGGATATTCAAGTGTCGTATCATTTGCCATATTAAACCACTTGGAAGGCTACCATGTTCTCTACAAGCTTAACCAAATAGCCTTAAGCCTTTGTTTACAATTTAAAAACATATATGGCTTCATGCATAAATCAAAAACAAGCAAGAGTCCCATTAAAATAAGCCAATACACTGAACATATCTTTATAAGAATTTCATTAAAATACCTTGGGGGCATAATATAAACAAAACCAAATTCCATTACAATTAAACCATTACCATGAAATTCAAATGTCCAAAACCATCGTTAATGCCTATAAAATATAATTAAAACCACAGGAAAACATAACTAAGAATTTAACATCAAACCCCTAAATCGATAGATCAAAGCCATAATTGTGCAAGAGAAAAACCATGAAATCGACCATGTAACCATTACATTAATTGAAATTACAATTAAGAAAGAGAATTAAGACTTAAACCAAGAATATTGATTGAAAAAATTCACCAAGATCATACCCAAAGTAATCCCTTAGTTGAAACCGTAGCTCTTTGTCACAAAAGCTTTTGAGGGAATTATAATATGTTTAGGAAGAGTTTCTAAGTTATTATGAATAAAACAATAATTTTAATAACCTCCTAAGTGTATTAGAAGTTGTATTTCCTTATTAGTATAATACAAAAATGTCAAAAATACCCCCACTTAACTCCCATAAAAACTCGACACAAGGTCATGACTGACCCCCTTACAAGTCATAACCTCCTTTATGGTTTATATTCACCCGATCATTACTTAGCCTCAACCATGGATTAGAAACTATCTAGGATATAACTCATCCACCCTAGCCGTAACCTCAAAATATGATCTGTATCCATGGTACAAGCAAAACCAAGAGGATCAAACACTATCCACCTTACGAGTTACCTATATGAATCGTACCCAACCACACAACACTCACTCCCAAGTCATATCCATTCCAGTGACTAATACCATCTCTCTAACTACTATTTTTCATCTTATGATAGTACTTCACCACTCGTAGTTCAGTATAGGGCTCATACCTTGAGTTGTATTGGGTCCAAAGAATGGGATTCAAGGAAAATTTCTAAGGGTCCAAACCCGGGATGCTAAATATTTATTGTTTAATTTTGAGTTATAGAGTCTATGGTCTTGGATTCTTCTAATTTCTATTTTCTTGTCTTTCAATTCATGTCTCCTAAAATATCTGAAGTTCATACAAATCCTTTTGTACAGAGAGGGGAAAATGTTAATTAGAAATGCTCTACTAATGGAATCTAGACCCGATCTAGATGTCCAATTCCAGATTGTCCTAGAGTTCCATCTGTTCCCACTAGTGTTCCTCGTCTATCCATTAGTGCTCCTCATCTATCTCCTCAAGATTACATGACAAATGTAGAGTTTCATTAGTCTATTCATATATTATCCTAGTTGGTTGCTTCTCAGTCTGAGAGTGGTGTTTTGGTTACTCCATTTTATGAGGCCATAAGGTTTGGCCAGTTCATGAGGTTGCATCCTATTATGTTTTTAGTTACTAGGGTTGAGGAGGATCCTTAAGCTTTTATTAATGAAATAGAGAAGATTTTTTGGATTTTGCATACTTTAGAGGTTGAACTTGTTGAGTTTGTTGCCTACCAATTAAAAGATGTGTTGTATCAATTGTATGAAAAGTGGGAATAATCATGAGGTAAAGATGTTTGTTCTACCATGTGGGGTGATTTCTCTAGAGCATTCTAGGACCGCTTCTTTCCTCAGGAGTTGAGTGATGCTAAGGCAAAAGAGTTTGTGAATTTGAGTCAAGGTAGGATTTCTATCAAGGAGTATTCCTTGAAATTTCATCAGTTGTCTAGGTATGCCCCTGAGTTGTTCTCAAACATGTGAACTAAAATGCATAAGTTTATTCAAGATTATCTCATTTTTTGGTTCTTAGTAAGTTTGCCTTGTTAATCAAGGACATGGTTATCTCTAAGTTGGTTGTGTATTTGCAACAGGTGGAGAAAGAGAAGAAAAAGCATGTTGATTTTAGTGAGAGGTACTGAATAAAATTTAGGCCTTCTAAGAAAGGTGGTTAATAGCTAAGAAAAAAGTTGGGGAATTTTGGTTCTTTCTCTATGGCTAGTGCTCCTTACTTAGAGCCATTGGGTGATCGTTGATCTCATTATGTTAATGGGTTATGGAAATAAATTACCGAATCTCAGGCTAGTAGGACTCAGCCAGCTCTACACCACACTCCTTGTAAATTTTATGGGTGGCCGCACCATGGTATATGTAAGGAAGGGAAGAATAAATATTTTTATTAGGGTCATATTGGTCACACGCATCATGAATATCATTCTAAGATGCTTTTGAAAGCTAATAAGGTTTCAGTCACTTATTCATATACTCCTGCACCAAAGAGTGCTACTTTTACATTTAGTTTTTCTTCTAGTAACAACACTAAACGATATCATTATATTCTTTTATGTGTCATGATGATTCTGAGGCATCTCCCGATGTGGTTACTGGTATGTTGAAACTTTTCTTGCGTGATGTGTATTTTTTACTTTTTCGAAGGTTCACTCTTTTTTATGTGACCCTATTTGTGATTGTGTATTTTGGTTATGATCTTGAGTATCTATCAGTTCCTCATTTTATTTATACCGTGGTAGGAGAGTCTATACTTATTAAAAGAGTCTATTAGGGTGTGTGGTGGCTATTGTTAATAAAGAAACTCTTATGGATTTGATAGAGTTTGATATGGTTGAACTTGATTTCATATTGGGGAAGGACTGGTAGTATTTGTGCTATGCTTTCTTCGATTGTCGGACCCATAAAATCAAGTTGAAATTCCCTAATGAAATGGTTATTGTATAGGAAGAGGGTTATTTAATGCCTAAGGGAAGGTTTATCTCATATTTTAAAGGCCAAAAGCTGATTTCCAAAGGGTGTGTGTGTCATTTGTCTGAGTTAAAGATGGTAACTCAGGAGGTCCTTCTCTAGAATCCATTCCCATGGTTAATGAGTTTCTCAAGGTTTTTTCGAATGATTTTCTAGGTATTCCACTCAAAAGGGAAACTAATTTTCGGATTGATCTTATTCCAGACTCTCATTCTATTTCTATCACTTCTTATAGAATGGCTCCAGTTGAGGTGAACGAGCTTAAGAAGCAATTGAAAGATTTCTTAGATAAAGGTTTAATTCATAATAGTGTGTCTCCTTGGAATGCTCCTGTGTTGTTCATGTGTAAAAATGATAGTTCCCTTCGAATGTGTATTTATTATCATTATTTGTACATGGTGACCATAAAGAATAAATATCCTCTTCTTAGGTTCAATGATTTATTTCATCACCTTTAGGATTAAAAGTATTTTTCTAAGATTAATCTTAAGTTGGGTTATCATAAGATTAAGTTTATGGAGGTGGATATCCCTAATACTGACTTCATGACCTAGTATGGTTACTATGAGTTCCTAGTTATGTCTTTTGTATGGACCAATGCTCTTGTGGCATTTATAGATTTGATGAATAAGGTTTTCCATCAGTTTCTAAATTTGTTTATCATTGTTTTTATCGATGACATCTTGGTCTACTCTAAGATTGAGGAAAATCATGTCACTCACCTCCGCGTTGTGTTGCAGACCTTAAAGAATTAGTAGTTGTATGCTAAGTTCTAAAAGTGTGAGTTTTTGTTGAAGGATATGACTTTTTATGGTCATTTTATCTCTAGTGAAGGGATCACGGTGGATCTATAAACGGTTTTAGTAGTTAAAAAGTGGCCTAGACCCGCGACTCTAATCAATATTTAGAGCTTCTAGCGTTTGGGCAGTTACTATAAGATATTTGTAGAATTTTTTTTACTATATACGCCCCTTTGAATAAGTTGACTTAGAAGAAGGTCAAGTTTTTGTGGTCGGATGAGTATAAGGGTAGTTTTGAGACGTTGAAGGATAAGTTGACTTCAGCTTCAATTTTGACCCTACCCGAGGGTAATGATGTGTTCATAGTATATTGTGATATTTTTCATATTAGTATTTGTTGCATGTTGATGTACCATGGTATGGCGGTGGCTTATGCTTCTTGGTAGTTGAAAGTTTATGAAAAGAGATACCCTACCCATGATTCGGAAGTCTTGGATGTGGTATTTATATTTAAAATTTGGTATCACTATCTCTATGGGGTTTATGTTGATATCTTTTCTTATAATAAGAGCCTACAATTTGTGTTTCTCATAAAGAGTTGAATCTTAAGAAAAGGAGGTGGCTTGAGTTACTAAAGGACAATGATATGAGTCTCCACTACCATCCAGGTAAAGCTAATATGGTTACTGGTGCTCTTAGCAGGTTATCCATAGGGAGTCTAGCTCATATGGATAAGGATAAGTGGGAGTTGGTGCATGATATTTACCATTTAACTAATTTTGGAGTTTCTCTCACGAACTCTAAGGATGGTGGTGTATTTGTGCTTCAGGTATCATAATCGTGCCTTATTGTTGAGATAAAAGAAAGGAAATGTTTGACCTTGATTTGATTAAGATTAAGGTGAATGTGGGTCAACAAAAATTTGTTGGTTTTGTAATTATGGTGATGGTATCTTGAGGTACAAAGGTAGGCTATGTGTTCCCTATGTGGATAGGTTGGGAGAAAGGATTTTGGCCAAGTCTCGTTGATCTCATTATGCTATTCATCCCTATTCCATTAAGATGTATCAAAAACTTAAGGAGTTTTTTTGGAGAAAAAATATAAAGTGATATGTGGCTAAATTCACGGTGTGTCAACAAATGAAAGTTGACCACATGATACCATGGGGTTTGTATTAAGATGTTGAGTTACTCGAATAGAAGGGGGAGGTGATTAATAAGGATTTCATTACCGATCTTCCTCTATCTCAAAATTGATATGATACTATTTGGGTGATTATGGATAGAATGACCAAGTCATCTCATTTCCTGTGGGTGAGGACTAATTATTCAGTGGAGGATTATACTCAGTTGTATCATGCAGAGATTGTGAAGTTACATAGAGTTCCAATTTCTATCATTTAGGATTGTGGTACTCCATTTTCATTGCAATTTTTCCAGTCATTTTAGAAAGGTTTGGGAGCCAAGGTGTGCCTTAGTACCACTTTCCATCTGCAGTTGAATGTACAAGAGGAGATGACTATTAATTCAATGGAAGAAATTCTTCATGCTTGTGTGAATGATTATGATGGTAGTTCTTACGCCCATTTTTCTTTGATTGAATTAGCTTATAATAATAGTAACCATTGTAGCATTGGTATGGCTCTTTTTGAGGCTCTGTATGGTAGGAGATGTTATTCTCCTATTAGGTGGTATAAAGTTGGTGAGGGTATGTTGTTTGGAATCGATCTTGTTCACCAAGCCTTGGAGAATGTGAAGGTAATCTGCGATAGGTTAAAAACCTCTCAAAGTCTCCAAAAGTCCTATGCGGATGTGACGTGTAGAGAGTTGGAGTTCAATGTTTGAAATTGGTTGTTCCTAAAGGTATCTCCTTTGAAGGGAGTAATAGGGTTTGGTAAGAAAGGAAAGTTACTTCCTCAGTGTTTTGGCTCATACTTGGTTTTGACAATGGTTGGCAATGTTTCTTATGAATTGGAGTTGCGTTCTAGTTTGAGTTTGATTCTCCTAGTTTTCCATGTCTCTATGTTAAGGAAGTGTGTTGGTAATCCTTTGTCGGTTGTTCCTTTGTAGGGTTGGATATCTTGGATTACATATAGTAAGAAGTAGGTTTGGTTTAAATCTTGGATCGTCAAGTTTCTGTATTTTGAACAACACATGTGGCTTTTGTGAAGGTTCTTTGGAGGAATAACAAGGTTGAGGATTCTATTTGGGAAGAAAACTCGTACTCGAGGTATGTGTTGATCTTATTATCTTGCTATATATTCTTGTCTTCTAACTTTTTTAAAGGTTAGTTGGGTGTGTAATAATGTGTTACTCATCATTTGAGGATGAATTATCCAAGTGGGGGAGAATTGAATCACCATGGCCTTGGTACCTTAGAAAAACTGCCTAAGCTGGAGTTTCTAGACAACATACGACTATAAGGTACTAGTCATATGTTTGGGTATGGGTTAGGGACTCTTACTCATATGTTAGTTAGTTTAGTTGGGTTAGTTTCTATCCAAAATATGACTAGGCAACATACTAGTCGTATGATAGGATACGATGTGCATATTGCTAAGTCGTATGACATCTTAAGTTTGGTCGAGTTGATTTTTCCCAAGGTACAACTCATAGGGTACTTCTCATATGCTAAGATACAAGTTGTCCATGTATGGCCGTACGATGGTTAGTATGGGGGTCCAAGGTTAGGTTAATGAAACGAGTTAAGGGTACCACTCGTACCCTAGGATATCGTTAGTGTAGAGTGGTCGTACCCTCTTTTGTTCATTTTTCATCATTTAAGCTAAGGAGATTTTGGACATTTCCACCCCCAAACACTTTATACCCATGACTTATAACATTATTTATCCTTTTATTCTTGACTTAAAAAGATCAAAAATACTCCAAAATCCTTTCTAAACTTCGTTAACAAGATTGGGGCTAGGGTTCATTAAGGAGACCATCTAGAGGCTTGAGGACTAAGAATCTCTCTGTGAAACTTTGTTTATAAGGCATGTGAATCTTCTCTTATAGTTAGTTCATAAATATCATATGTTTTAGAGTGTGATTATGATTCTTAAATGGTGGTTTTGAAAATCAAAAATGAGGGTTTTGTTGTATATGATTGAGTATTGATTACTCTTGGGTTACTTATGTTAATACATATTTTTGGTGATAGTTTGCACATGTGGGTTCTTGGTAACTATGGTTTAACAAATGGGGCATGGGTTACCTGAAACTTGGTGGTTTTTACCTTTATTTTGGGCCTTGATAATAGCATGCCATCAAACGATTTGTGAAAATGCCTAAGACAATAAACTAGTCTTATGATGAATTGTGTTTAGCCCTATTGTTTCTTATAAGAAATTTAAAGAATGATGAATGATTTTGTAAAGGTCTTGGTGATAGTAAGTTGAATTGAAATATGTTTTGATCTAAGGTATTGGCCTAATGTATATGAATGATTGGTAATCGATTTTTTGTGAAGGCCTTGTTATCCATGTAATAATTTAAATGGTAACCTTGGTGATTTGTTTTGTTGAAAGAGGTTTTAGTCCCTACAAATTAAATTGATTTATGTCTATGGCTGATAATGGGATACATTCCCAAATGATTAATTGAACTAATGGTTTTGTATGGTTAGTGGGTTTAATTCCCAAAGTTGAATGATAATGGTTATGGCATTGTTGTACTCTTACAGGTGCGGTGGGTATGACTATACTAACAGAATGACATTGGTATTTAATTCGCATAAGTGATGTATGTGCAAAATGATGGTTTTAAAATGGAATTTAAAAAAGCGGGATGTGTAGCCGGACCATGAAAGTTGAGTCCAAAACATTAACACTTGAAACCCATCCTAACCTATGTGGGTGTCATATGACAGGGTGGTTTGAATCCCTTGAATGAACATATGAATGGTGGATTTGAGTCCCCCATGTTTTAGACATTGGTTATATAGCAATTTTATTATGCCGGGAGGTTCAAGTCCCCCATATAGGCATATGCGGTTATTGATATTATCTGGTTCATGCGGCTATATACACTAAGGCCCTTAAATATAGGGGAGAGTTTAACCAATATAGCCTGTGGGTGCCTTATTATATGACAATTATGCTACACTTCCAGGTTAATAATTTAAAAGTTTTTGTTAATCCTGTTCCCTACCCGACAATGTCTATATGTATATGTATATATTGGATTGGTTGATTGGTTAGAACTGTTAGAACTATTATATTTGTTCCTTGAGTTACATGCTAGCGCTCAAACCTCTAGCAATCTTTGATGTTGTATCCCCATGTTTTGCTAGTGTTAGTGGTATTCCTACACCTCCTACTTAGTCATTGGACCCGGGATCATCAAATAGGGACTAGAAGCAGTGAGCTTTCATACTTCGTAAGGCTCCATTTCTAGTTTGAGTTATCTTATGTCCTTATTGGAAAAGGTTTGGATATTGGTTTTTTCTATGGTCGGGGGCATGCCCCAACCGAATATAAATGGATTGTTTTTAGAGGCATTGTATGGACAAACTGTGGACTTAGATGGACTTGGTTATCAATCTTATTTTGTTATAGTTGTTAGTTAGATATTGCATGATTAGACTTGTTTGGATTGGTCATGGTTTTGGACCTACCCCGAAGTCTTTGTGTAGTTTATAACTATATCTAGGTATATGTTGGTTAGTTGGATTGGGTTGTGGGGCAATATCCTGTCCTTGTTGGGATAGAGAAGCCCATTACGAAAAGACCCTAATTCGACTCGTGTCTAAACTATGCCCTAAAATTTTCCCTACCGTAGAAACTCCAGTCACCAACCAACTTTGGGTAGGGAGAAATAGCCATAAAGTAAGACCCAGAGTTGCCCACTTTTTCTTGGGTCACATTTCACCATCCTTGCTATTCTGTTGTTGGCGACCACCCTGCTCAAAGAACCTAAACTTCTTTCCCTCCCTCTCCCCTATCTCAACCTGCTTCATCTTTTTTTAGTCTTTTTATTGCATGTACACAACCAACATGGAGATATCCATATCTTTGATCAACAAGGCAGCCTTTCACTATTGTATAACCTCTCTGTGGATTACCGCGATAGCTAGTGAAACTTCAAGGTGTACTCTTTCATAGACCTCTTTCTTGCTTCAGATTAAAAAACTCTTTCACCATTTCTTCCCTATAATGCAAAGGAAATAAATTGTCCAGGAAAGCATTAGAAAAATCCTCCAAAAAGATGACTTAATGTTGTAACCCCTTGTCTGATCCCATTCCTCGTAACATTGGCATGCCACATCTTTTATCTGGTAGACGAAAAAGTCCATGCCCTCCATATTCGTGGCATGCATAACATTAAAGATTTTTTCGATCTCATCCAAAACAACTTGAAGATCATCCTCCACTTTAACATCAATAAAGGTCGGAGGGTTCAACCTCATGAACTGGCCAACCCTTGAGGCCTCTTAAGATGAAGTAATAGGAATACCATATTCAGACTGAGAAGCTACCAACTGTGCCATCATAAGAATAGATTGAGAAAACCCAGTATTCACCACATCAGCTTGAGGAGCTCAAGGAGGACTATAGGGAACAGATGGAACACCAAGAGGACAATTAGGAAATAGACCCCTAGATTGAGTTTGGACCCTATAAGTAGAACGGGTCTTATCAACATTATCCATAGTTAGGATAGAGAATTTTCCTTGATATTCAAATCATCAATGAGGCATGATCTAGAAATAGAAAAGATAGGGATTATAAGAGAATTCAAAAAAATAGACACTAAAGCTTGAACATAGAGCACGATAAATAGAAACATTCCTAAATTCCTCGTATCCTCTTCATCATGAGTGTGGCGTGATAGATACCCTTAAAAGAGACTCTACTCAACATGTCTTTGTATACTCCTAATTTACCATTAACTTAGGTCTTTGATACCAATATTACATGACCCAAACTAGAGCCTAGTCATGTCAGGTGACTCAAGTTCAACCTGGACTCGATACCACCCCAAATACCCAACCATAATCGCCCTGTACCCTATGTTAGATGACTTCCAAACATTTAATAAAATAGAATATTTAATGATCAAAGACAATAATAAAATCCATAACCATAACTAACAAACAATATAATAAAATATTAACTGGCGTAAGCCCCAATATCAATACTAATGCCAGGGCTGACACCAATATCAACACTGCCTATGCCCATAGTAGTCAAAATAAGCCTCTAACAAAAAAAAGAACATTCGATTATTACATTTCACCAAACATAGCCAAAACCAAAGTCAATTAAAGAACCAAAAGTATGGAAAATAATCCATAGAATGAAATGGTAATTTTGGAGTATGGAAGTTCAATACTTCAGTTTGATGCAAATGTTGTCTGCAAATCCAAGTCACTGAGTAGGAGGAGAAGTATTGCTGGTTTTTGTACTGTGTGTGGATACAACACCTGAAGATAGGTTAGCGGGTTAACGTTAGTATGTACTTAGGAGTAAAGATAAAAATTAATATTATCAAAAAATAAAAGTAAATAACCATACGCAATCATATATATACATATATATAGAAGGCTGGGAAAGGCAACCGACTTTAGCATGCATTTAAAACCTTTAACCTGGGTTGTGTAGATTGAACGTCCTGAAACTACCCATGGGCTATATGGGTATAACACCCTAATTTTCTAGAACTGGAATGCCACACGGTGCTTATAATCCCGAAAAACCACAAGATAATCCTTATCTGGTATTTTCCGCAATAACTGTATAAAAATACTGAATAATTGAATCTTCTCATATTGATAAATGAGTATTGAAGTTGAGGTCAGTCCTATCTAGTGGGTGATCTCTGAATCTAATGATAATGGGAATGCTCGACTGAAATCTGGGATCCGTCATATCTAGCGAGTGATCTCTGTATCTACTGATAATGAGAGTACTTAGATGAATTTGTCATCATTCCTATCTAGCAGTGACTTCTGTATATATTAATGATGAATATGATTGTCTGAATCTAAGATAAATCCTATATATAACGGGTGATCTCTGAGTCTATTGATATTGAATATGTTGTCTGAATCTGACATCAAGCCTATATAATAGGTGATCTCTGAGTCTACTAATATTCAATATGATTGTCTAGATTTGAGATCAACCCTATATATAACGGGTTATCTGTGAGTCTACCACTATCGAATATAGTTGTATAAATTTGAGATCAAGCCTGTATAACAGGTGTTCTCTCAGTCTACTAATATTTAATATGATTATTTGAATCTAAGATGAAGCCTAGATAACGAGTGATCTCTAAGTCTACTAATATTGAATATGATTGTCAGAATCTAAGATCAAGCCTATATAATGGGTGATCTCTGAGTCTACTAATATTGAATATGAATGTCTAAATTTGAGATCAAGCCTATATAACGGGTGATCTCTAAGAGGTAGTCAAGCCTAGTATAATGGGTGACTCCTCAGCTAACTTCTTTTAATGAGACTGAATCTTAAACTGAGACAGTGAGAGTTATTCATCTAACCAATATGCCCCTTCTAGCTAGTTGGGGTCCAACTTGTACCCCAGTTGGAAGGGTATCAGTACCGTACCATAGTTAAAGGCACTTCTCTTTGAACCCCGGATGCCATGCCTACTATAACGGGTAAAACCTGGTTGGAGCCAATCCTAATATAAGGAGTGACCCCTAGGAGGTATTCAAGCCTTATATAATGGGTGACTACTCATCCTACACTAGCTATAAAGTTTTGGAGGTGTAGGGATTGCTACTAATAACTTTTCATAAATAATGGGAAAGCAGCCATCCCTGCCCTCACTCGGTGCTGAATCCTACTCCCAACTCTGAGCTGAATTTGTTACTGTTCATATTTCTTGACTGATCTGACTAAATTCACTTGGTTCCGTTGACTGACGGAATACTACTAAGGTCTGAGTTGAGTACTGAATTGAAGTTGGAATGCTAATAATACTTTGATTACTGAGATTTCTTAAGTTCTGTAACTGTCTAAGAGTATTGAATTCTATAACTGAATGAGTTCTATGAATCGTGCCTTGACTGAGATTATCATGAAAACTGACACTGGCTCAAGACAACAGCTAATTTGTCGGGTATAAAGAACCCTAGGACTCGATAACATAAAAGTAAAACATAGTCATCTTGAATAATCATGACCATGGACTTTCATTGACCATTATAATCATTAAAGCATCTCTTCAAGCACTTGAAAATCATAAACATATAATAGTATAGGGAGACATGCTACTGGCTTATACTCCATTCAATAAGGTCTTACAACAGATATTTTACATATATTGAAGAGCACATAATTAGGGAATTTCATGTTAACATGTCACAATTCTTTTACTAAGGATTCTCTACAAACACTTGGCATGCATAAATTTACACACAACTAGGGATTTCAAGTCAACATGCTATAATGACTCTAATTCCTTCACATAAGCATTTTATCAAACATATGGTGACCGTGCTTTGTTTATAAAACCTATTCTATACTTAATCATCATGAATACATAAATATCATGAAACTTGAAGAGGGTTTATCATGAACATCATACAATTCATCACATACTAGAATAAACTCTTGAAATTGGAAGTCTAAATCATGAATCAAAACTCAATAATAACATGAAATTCAATTTCAATTCACATGAATCATGAAAACTCATAAATATAAGACCTTTAAATTTAGAAAAGGATTCTTGAACTTCTTGGGTGGAAGGAACCCAAGAATCAACATCTAACATACCTTGTTATATAATTCTCGGAAGATTTACGGAGGAATCTTGATGACTTGTGTCTTAGATTAGAAACCCTAGGTAGTTTTCTTTGAAAAAATTAAGAGAAACAAATAATATTTGGTTGTAAATATACCGAATCCCATGTTAAAGAGTATATATAGTGGTTGGGTAAATCCCCTTTTTGCCCTTGGAATTAAAATTCAAAACTGGAAAAATCCTGATTTTACGTGCTGGTGCGATGCACCATAATCGTGCCAGCTTACTGGAAATTGGACAATTGGGAAACTGAGCCTTGGTGTGACATAGTGAAAGTTGCGTTGCCACCTTGGTTGTAAACTTAAAAGACACCATGATTTGGTGGAATCACTGATGCTCACTGGAATTTGACAATTGTCATTTTGGCTGGCTCCGTGACACGCTAAAGTGCCACGTGGCATACTATCTCGCTAAAATGGCTCTAACTCTTTGCTTGAGTTTCGTATTTGGGAGAATTTGGTATCTACGGAAATCTTATTCAATTCTCTATATTAGGGAAATTCTACCTGGTTTAAAATATTTCCAACTTTTGAAGTGACTTCTTGATCTTTTAAGGCTAGAATTATACTTCACTTGACACGCTCTAAGGATCAAACTATGAGAGAAATTTTTGGGGTCTTACAATGGGTCTAGGGTTACCCCCTTCATGGGCCTCAGTGTGTGTATGTGCATGAATCACATATATCATAAGGATTGAGGATTCCCGTGTACCTTTTGCCCTCTATGATACATATATACAAGTATAAAATTAGTGGATTCCTGTGTACCCCACAAGTATATAGTCACAATGAACAACTCTCATATCGGGAAATATGAGTTTCCACTATCTGTCCTTTGGACTCACACCCTCATGATTAGAAATCACAACCCGCCATTATTTCCTAATTAAAACCATTGGCACATAACCAAACCACTGATTACAAAAGTTAATTACCAAGGTCTTATAAAGTGGTATCGTTATACCAATTGTAGCTTGCAATATATGTCATTAGCCAATACATAGAGGATTTACAATCAATGAAAAGAATGTCCACCGAGGCTTTTCCAAATCATTTAATTCAATCAAACCATTTAGGGTTCCATAACCATTTATTCAATGTAAGGTTATAAATAAAAGTCAAACTATGTGATTAAAACATTCTCGTTGCATTTTAACAAACATGTTAAGGGAATATAGTGTTCAAAACCAAAGAAAATAACCAATTAAACATTCCCATGCAAAAACCTATTTAATACAATATTATAACATGAAGATCATAAATAGAACATAGGAAAACATCATCCAACTATTAGTAACCAAAACACCCCAGACAAATATTTTAAAACCAACACAAACCCATAATAATGCAATAGAAACCATTAGGTAAAATATGATTTAGTTTGAACTAACAATGAGGGAGGAGTAACATGCCTTAGATTTCAAAAAACTGAGAGAAACCACCATTGAAAGCCTCAATTGACCACCTTGAAGAAATGTTAGCCTTTTATTACACTAATAGCTTTGGAAGAGATTTTTGAGTGTTTGATTCGATAATAATAGGTTAATAAATTCATAAGAGTATTTTAAATAGTTTGATAGAAATAATTAAAGAGGGAAAATATCTAGAATACCCCCAACTAAGAGTGTAAAATTTTTGCAGATGGGTACGGGTTTGACCCCTCTACTCGTACCCACATCATAGGAGTTGTACCATCTAGTTATACCTTGAATTAAAGGATGGACATCCATGCACTATCCAATATATGACTCACCTTGCCCCAGTCATATCCATAACATATAAGTAGTACCCATAAGTTGTATCCAATACAGAATCGAATGGGTTGGACACTGGACAATGTATGACTCAACTATACCTCTCGTACCCTATCCTCACAACTTTAAGTGAGCCACTCATACGAAGATCCAAGTAAAGTTTCCATATTTTGTAATAAGTGATGGACAAAACCAATGAACCATCACTAAACTATAAGACCCATACCCACTAAGTTGTAACACCAATAGACCCCCAACCACCACACACTAGACAATTTACAAGTTAGGTATCCTGACACATAACCATACCATATGATTATTATAGTGAGTCTTATGATCTATAAAAGGATAAAACTAATAAATTTTTCAAGGACCAAAACCTAGTGTATTCCACCATGCCATTACTATAGAGCTATTGGTATTGTATTCGGTTGTGAGGACCCTTTTTGTAGAGATCATATTTACCTAAAGCCCATCATCTCTACATAGATGATATTCCATTCTTTGAGTATTTATTAGATTAGTCATGATGATCATAGTGGGAAGAGTCCCCATAGGACTTGTAGAGTGTGGTATGGTTCTTTGGGAAATCACAACAATTCTGGATTATAAGGGTCAGTATCTTGAAGTATTCTAGGATCTTCGTTTAGTTGTGTCATGATAAGACACTTGTTTGGAGAATGGCCCTAGTATGAGATAGATAATCAGCTAGAGTTAACACATATTCCCCGCCAGCCTAGCATTTATGAGACGGGTAGTGATTTTAAAAGTATGGACGTAATTTTATGATTTTCTCTTTGTGTCAGTAGGCTATCCATTTAGGCTTAGTTTGTGTTCTCTCCATTTTGATGGTTTACGAGATGCCACAATTGAACAAGATTGATTTCTAGTCTAGGGAGTGTCCTCAACTTAGGATTTCCATTCATTCAGCTTATTTAAATAAGCCTCGTAATGTTGTGGAAAATTAAGTTAGAGATAGTGTGTTCAATACCTCAGTTGTTGATTCATTCGATCAGTCTGAGTTAGACCCATTTAAATTTATTTCTCCCTATGCCTGACAGGCATGTTATTATGGATATTACTGTGATAGGAGTAATTTTATGTCTCATATTTATCTCTTATCATGTATATTAGAGATTTCATACCCATTGATAATTATATGCCTTAATGAATTGATATTGGGATAGAGATGTTGTGGATTAGTCTCTTAAATTGCTTGGTTTGTGTAACACCTAAATTCATTGAATTGGAATGCTACCTAGTGCTCATGACCACAAAGGACCACAAGCTAACCCATTACTGATATCTGTACCTGTAAACTGCATAATATCTCATAAAATATACAAAAACATGAACTATAAGGCCATAAGGTTCAATATTAATGCATATTTAAAAAATATGGTAAAATAATACCAAAAAGGATCATAAATACTAAAGTCTAAACATCTAATCTGACATATAGTCCGAAAGCCTCTAATTGAACTGAATAAAGAGTTGATGGAAAATGTCCCCAACTAACTCCAACTACTGAAATAAAGTTAAAAATGAAATAGAAATGAAATCATCATGTCCTTGAAGGATGAGGACTTATGTCTAACTCTGACTGTTGATCCTGGAATCTAATGCTGATTTGGAGCGCATGCCTCTGAACCTATGGTGTAACATAAGAGAAAGGACCATAGCAAAAATGCGTCAGTACGTCAAAATATACTGAGTATACGAGTGAGGTAGGCTAAATGCAAAGGGTTATATGCATCAAAAATACTGACTGATATGAACGTAAGAGTACATACATGCATACGTAACTATAACTGAACTTGTAGAGATACTCACTACTGAGTCTGAATAGTGACAATATACTGTACTGATAATGAGATTCTGAAAGATGGAGTTTACTGATATTGATATGTAAATCACTAATAAGTGATGGATCTGATACTGTATTACTGAATACGAAAAGACTGATATTTCATTATTAATAAATGAATGGTTGTTTCTGACAGTTCAAATTATGAAGAACTGGTCTAATTGACTGTATCTGACAGTCCTGAAGATGAGTACTGATAGCATAAGTTCTGATAACTGTTGTTATTAATAGCATAAATGACTGTATCTGACAATCCATAAATCTGAAGAAAACTATCTAAGTTCAATTCTATTTCTAAGGTGACTGTATCTGACAGTCCTGATATACTGAAATCTGAAGAACTATCTGAGTTCTTTACTGAGACTCGGTAGCTATAGATGATAATCCTAAAATTTGTAACTGAAACTTTGGGAAGTAGTTATCTAACCGACATGCCCCAAATATGCTATAATAGCTAAGATGGGGTCCAATCTCTGCCCCGACTTGAGGGGTGTCAATACCAAACCACTGGTAAGGACAGCTGTGAGAACCCTATACTGGTAGGTACTTAATGAGAATGGTATGAACTCTAAAATGATGGGATAGCCACCTCATCAACCCTAATCTGACGGGTTAAGATGTCTCAACCTACGCTAGCTACGTAGTTCTGTAACATAAGGATGACTACTAAGAATCACACCCTGAACTGGTGGGTGATTTCCCATCCTTAGGTTCACTCAGTGCTAACTTTTACTCCGATCTGAAGGACAATGAACTGAATAACTAAGATAAACTGAATAACTAAATCGAACTAATTAGCTGAACTGATACTGATTAACTAGACTGATACAAGTGGTATTGTTTAGCAGAGCTAAACTATGTTTACTAGATTCTAGTGGCTGATGGAATGTACTTAGTTCTGAGGACTGGTCGAGAGTACTAAAGTTAATAAGATTGACTGTGAATACTGAGGTTGCTGAGGTTACTGAGATTACTAGACTACTGAGATTACTGAGATTTCTGAGTTTTCCTGAGTCACATGACTGACTTAATCCTATAGATCATGGCTTGACTGAGAGTATCATGAAAACATGACATGGATCTAGGCACACAACTATATTTTTCTGGTACAAGTACCCCCAAGACTCGATGGAAGGAAACTGACACACACGACTGACTTGATCATAAGAGTAGAGTCCATAAAGTATAATATCATAATTAGGGATCTCATACTATGCATGGTTATCAACAATGTATTGCATGGAAAGGATTTCATATCACATGGAAGTACTTGCACAATCTTAATATCATGATTGTTGCATAATCATAGTGGCAACACATACTAATAGCATGGAAGTTCATATGGATTGCATGGTTATCATACATCTTGTTCATAAGTAGGATTTGCAAGTAAACATAGCATAATCTCATAAGAATAGTTCATGAGTATTCCAACAACATTTACAAGGCACATTATCAACATAGAAGTCATTGGAACGTAAGGGCATATCATGAATCCTTCATTTAGTCATAATTTACCTATATTGCATGATTTCTAGTTCCTTAGGCATTTTATCAAATACCTTACATGCACATCTTAATCATAGGTGGATTCATCAAATTATACATCATGAACAATCAAATTTACATGTTTCCCACTCATATGATATCATGAATCCATAAAAACATATAAAGATTCCATCTTGGCAATCACCCAATATCAACAACATGATCATCAACACCCAACAATATATAAATCATACTTTATAATAAAAAAGAGTGTTTTTGAGCTTTATGGATGAAAAGGATCCATAAATCAACTCACGCATACAATTGTATAGCAAAACAAACAAGCATGAATATGGGTATGATCATATCACCACAATCAACCAAGCTTTTGTATTTTAAAGATTGATTCTTTAACTCCACGGATGAAAGAAATCCGCGGATGAACACTACGCATACCTTGGAAGGGAGGTTCTTGATGATTGACGAAGGAATTTCCTTGAAATTGGATCTTCAAGCTTCATTATGCACCCTAGTTGTTTTTCTCCTATGGTGCTCTTGGATGATGAGCTTTGAGATGTCAACAGGGTTGTAATATGTTTAGAAGCTATATATTTTGTACGGTTAAGTTTAGGGATGTGTACGGAGTATTTAAAGACTTAATTACCTTTAAAATAACTCAAAATGGAGTGTTTTTGACATCTAAAATGGCCCTAGGTAGCGCCCAAGTGATCACCTATGCTTGGGTTGGGTGGCGCCTAACCAATCGCCTATGCTTGGGTTGGGCGGCGCCTAACCAATCGCCTATGCTTACTATCTCTCACAAAAATGGGCATAACTTTTTGCTCGGGTATTGGATTAAGGCGAAATTGGTATCGTTGGAAACATAATTCGATTATCTACAATTTGGTGTGTCTAAATAAGATAAAATACCAAATTAACTTCGATTTATACTCATTCAAAGATGACCCTTGCAAAATCAAACACTAAAACTTGATGAATTCAAAAACTCTTCGCTTGTATTAACTTGAGTGACTCATATGAACATGCTTAATGAATCATAAGCTATGCTATCACTAGAATATTCATGGTAGGTCATGCACTAAAATGCTACTCATAGGATATAAGGTTTCATACGTAGGAAAAAATGGTTCGCCTTCTATCTTAGAAACATATGGGGTATTACAGTTTGTTCCTTTATGATGGTTTTCATTATTAGTATGGAGATTAGATGTTCTTTTCCTGCGATATGTTTTTTCCTTAAGTGGAGTTAGAGAGTTAGAGGTAGGTGGCCTTTTCTTTCATCACTTCATAAGTCGAAAAATTGGATATTTTTCATCTTGAGTTGTTCATTTTCTAGTGGTGATCTTTAATTTGAACTTGGTTTTGATATTTGTATATATTTCTATGATGATCTCATTCTTAGATAGAATGAGTAGTGATTATCCTTCATGGATGGATTTGGGAAATCCCAATGTCAAAGTATGTACGGCCTAATAAAAGTTGGTGAAGTATTTCTCCTTGATGATATGTGTATGTGGAAATTCTTTGGTAAGATAGAGTGTTAGACTTATTCGTTGTTAGCTAAATTTATATTTTTTCGAGTTGGGAGAGTTTTTTCCAAAACTGGTGTGGTTTTCAGCCTTGGGTAGTTTTTTGGGTATATTTTGATAGTTCATTCCCTCTGGCAGATATGGAGTAGGTTATTTACATTTTAGCCAGTGATTTATCCTTTAGTATATTTCTATTTTGTGGCAATATTTTGCACACTTTTGCTGAGATAGAGTTAAGTTGCTTATGTTTTCAGTCGGTGGTTATCCCTGTAGTGATTTTGTTCTTCAGATATGTCTCGACTATGGCTTGGAATGGTTTATCTCGGATATGTTAGATTTTAATACTAGAGTGGATTTAGGGTAGTTGACATTAATGTAACCTTATTGGCTCAATTTATTATTTCACAACTTTGAATGTTACTGCGAAAGTATGATAGATTGTGAGCATAATTGCCTAACCATCTTTAAGTTTGGTTTGGATAGTTGAGATTGAGCTTTTCAAGATTGGTATTTAGATTTTTTGCATGGTGATGTAGAGCATACGTGCAACTTTATTTTTATACTTATCTCAGTTCAAATTTCATTTATAAACTAGTTGAGCCTACTCCGTAGATTGCCTATTCGGTCTCCTTGTCTTCAAGCAGAATATGGTTGATATTTATTTTGATAATAGCCCATGGACCCGATATCGGTTCATTCAGCTTTGACCTTGAGTCTCCATTTCTTTTTTGGAATTTTTGATGATTTACCCAATAAGAGTAATATACTCGAGTTAGATTCAGTATGACTTCATTATCATGTGAGATTTTCAAATATGGAAAGTTTAGTGATAAGTAGTTATTCCTTAGATTTTGAGATTTTAGTTTGATTTTTATCCAAATTGCTTACAACATTGGCATGGATTATATCCGTTGATTATCTTAATTTGTGTGCCCAAATTGCACCTTATGAGCTTATCTCATGTTAGCCATATGGATATTCTGCGGGTCATCTTCAGTTCATTTAGTTCACTATGATTATACTTCTTGGGTAAGACTTAGGTGATTTTCCTTTTGGCTCAGAGTTGATAGTAGGGGAAAAATGGTAAAGGTAGTATATACTTGGATTTTTATATGGTGGCATGACTCATGACTTGGTTTGGCTTTGGGTCGTATGAGCCTTTATTGATCTATGTAGATATTGAGATGGTATCAATGGGTTGTAGTACAGATCTCCGTGCATTATCCTTCATGGTTCAATTTAAGGCTAGTTAGTGGTTAAGTTGACTTTTGTCTATTTGGAAGTAGAATGAGTGTGCTGGTTGAAAAGAGGATACATGTGGCAAAATCCCTTGCAAGTGTTCTATTTTCATTGAGGATACCTGGGAAGTCATACTGGGAGCATGCAAGCCTAGTACCTTTTTCTTTTAAGCTTTTGAGATTCTCTCTATCCATTGACTTTTAGGGATAAAAGACCTTTCAGTAGTGGATATTGCAATGATCCTTGTAGTTATTTTTCATATTTTAGCTCATATTCACCATTTGGTCTTCTCCATAGATGTCCCAAGTCATTTATGACTTACTTGGACCGACGGTTTGGTTACTGGGAAATTCATTTATTTTTTTGAGCCAATTCCTTATTTTGAAGTCTTCCTTGGTTCCAAATGGCCAATAGGCAAAAACTTTAATAAATGATCTCAGATATAATTTTTGACTGCTCCAGAAAATTCATAATATCAATTTTAGGCAAGGTATACCTTTCGTTCGGATGCTAATTCATCCATGATTATTTTTACCTGTTGGTCAGAAAGTTGGAAAACTAAAATACAAATATCAGACCTATATTTGGTCAAAATGACCTCGGATGAAAATTTTTACTTCGACTTTGCACCCGAATTGTCAATTTTAGGTTAGAGAGACCATTGGTTCAGGTCCCAAGTCTTTCAAACTTATTTTGGGCTATGAAGTGATTTTATGAAAAATGGAACTATAGGTGTGGACTCTACTTTTAGCCGAAACAATGTTGGATGGAAATTTTGATTATTCTAATGAATTGTAACTGTGTTTTATGCAAAAAAAATTCACTATTAGATAATGTATTTTAGGTTCCGAATGAGTTTCAAGGGTCAAATCAAGATTTTCATATTGCTGTCATTTGGTGCCAGGGGAGTAACTGCAATCGCGGCCCATAATATTGTGATAGTGAGATCTCCTTACTTGTAGAGGCTATATATAGAAGCCAATATGCATTTGGGATATTTTTCTTTCATCTATTTGACCTAGAAACCCTAAAATAAGTGTAACAACTCAAAATTGATCATTGTGGGTGACTTGGGAGCTTGCTAGACATCTATTATCATGATTTTCACTTAGCTTATGGTAAGATTTCACCACTTTATTTGTGAATTTCTTGTTTTTCTTAACCAAAATCCAAATTCAACTAGGGCTTTATTTTAGCCAAAATTTATCTTTGTTTACACCATTTTCATGAGGGTTATTATCACTTAATGATGTATGTGCTTGATCTCAGGTTGGGTTAACCTCAGAAATGCATTTTTCGTATGTGAAACCTGCTTGGGGTTTTGGGTGTCATTTTTGGAGCCGAAGCATAATGGTTCAATATGGGAATCATCATACTGGTATTGATGAGTAGATTACTATTTTGAAGTGTATTGGCGTTTTAGCCTTATGGAATGAAGATGAGATTTTGGTAAATGGTGGGAGGTTTTGCGGTTTATCTTTTAGGTAAGCTTCTATCTACTCTTCTTCATAGATAATGTGTGATATATATTGTGTGTGAATGTGAATTTTATGGTTGATTATGGACTGAATGACTTAGTATTGAGTATTGATATTTGGGGATTTGTTGGGGATTTTGACCCTAAGTTGAATTATTTAATACCCTTGTTGAACCTAATGGCCTTCTCTCTTGTTTGGGTTAATTCGTAGAATGAATATAGCATGATGTTAGGTTCGGGTATGGTATAAGTTTTGGAATTATGGTTAGTATGATTAACCATAGGTGAGTTATTCTAGTGATCTTTAAACCGTAATTTTTGTAGAATTGACATAAATACCCATGTTTCTTGAAAAAGTCCATATCTTAGAATTGGTTATGGCTTACTAGAAATCTAGAAGTTGAATTAGATACTTTTGTATTGTTAGGGAGTACTTTCCCTAATAATGAAATTTGAGGATTAGAAATGAGATTGTCCAGCGCACATAGGCCCGGACTTCTGTAGGCCTTCTGGACCTAATTGTGGATGTAGGCATTGTTGAGACTATTAAACCATAGTATAAGGTTACTTCATTACTTGGTAAATATATATGATGTTCCCCGAATTATGTCTTATGAGTTATGGCTATGTTATTCCTTATAGAAATGATCATGGGCATTAAGAGATACTATTCCCTCTTAGACATTATATTGTACCTTTAGAGAAATTATTTCTTTTTAGACTGGATATTTCGCCCTTAGAGACACTATTTCCTCCTAGACTTGATTCTTGGCACGTAGAGGCGCTCTTTTCCTTTCGACATGACGTAGAGCACTTAGAGATTATATTCTCCTAGTTATGATCATTGTTCCTATAGAGATGATTTTTCTCTGAGTTATGATTGTTCATCCTTTTGTGATAATTTCCCTCTTAGTTGTTATTATTCCGCCTATAAAGGTTACTTTCCTATTTGATATGATTATTGGCCTATAGAGATGCTATTCCTCTTAGTTATCATTGTTGGGCCTATTGAGAGGATTTTTCTCTTAGTTGTAATTATTCAGCCTATAGAGGTGACTTTCCTCTTAGATATGATTATTGTCATATAGAGAAGATATTCAACTTAGTTATGATTGTTGGGCCTATAGATATGATATTCCTATTAGTTATGATTTTTGGTCCTATAGGGGTGACTTTTCTCTTAGATATGACTATTGACCTATAGAGATGATATTCCTCTTAGATATCATAATTGGCCTAGAGAGATGATATTTTTCATAGTCATGATGTATGAGTTATTGATGTGAGATACCTTATAGATATGCTATGATTATTGATATTATGCCTCCTAGATGTGAGATGCCTCCTATATTTAAGATGATTATAGATATTTTATGGCTTTATAATTATTATTGTTGATATAATTTCAAAATATGTATCTAGGCCAAAGGCCATGATTATGATGTTGTGATTATTTCGAACATATTATTGAGACAAGGGTCGTGTTATCTTATCTAATGGACATGTATAACGTGATTATCCTTGTAAAGGATATGGTTGTAGTTTATGAATATACATATATATGTTTATATACACACCTCTCCTGATGGGATGAAGGAAGTTGTGGTATCTTGCTTACGACTTTATTGATAGGAATACTGGAAATGGGATGCATAGATTTGGTACATTCATGATTATTTTATCGGTAATTGATGTGATTCTATCTGAAATATGTTCTTATGACTATTCTTCCAATATATGGTTGAAACCAAATTCACCTTTAAAAATGGACTTATTAACAATAATAATATCCTGACTTAATGGATAACTTAAAATATGAATGAGCTTAAGAATAATCCTTTGAAGTTTTGGCCGAGACAAATTCCAGTCCACGACTTCACATAATTATTTTCTTCGGTCATGAGATATTCTGACCATTTCTACATTTTCACAAAAATTTAGTCCCATAGATTACTCCAGGAAACAAACTTAAAAAATTAAACTATTATTAGCTATGACTTGTGTTTGTGCACCTATTACATCTATATATATGTATTGATGGTTGTAATGATATATCAATACCCGGTATGGACAAAGGATACTACTGTGATGATATTTGATACTCGATAAGGTCGAAGAATACTATTGTGATGATATATTGATACCCAGAAAGATTAGAGGGTACTTGTATAATCTGGTTAATACCCGAAAAGGCATGTGGATACAGTAATGATGATATTGATACCGTGAAAGGCCATAGGATATTGTGATGATGATATATTTACCTGGTTTTAGTCAAAAGGATGATTCCACTATTAATTATGTACCTTTCATTCATTATTGCATATGCATCTCCTATCACCAATAAGCGCCTAAGTCTATCAACCGGTAAATCACAGTTGCATAGATATGGTTGATGAATAAGCCTTGTGTTGTTGTATGTTAATTGAACCTTCCAAACCTGCAACAGTGGTGATACACATAGGCTCTTCTAGGTATGTGGTTTTTTGGAGTTGTCTATTATTCGCATTGTTATACATTTTGTTATTATAATTGTTATAATCATCATGATCAGTGTCTTATGAAAGATCGCTCATTGATTCGGTGTTGAGATTTCACATATTGTTTTGGCCTCTTCTATCTTATTATTGCAATATTTTGCGCGATTATTTCATATCTAGTCAAGTGGATTAGAAGCCCTGAGTGTGATAGTATTAAATACTGGTAGTATTATAATGTGGTATTAGAATGAGGGTATGATGATCTAGGTTATCCATTGAGATGAACTCATGTTTATATATATATATTTATATATAGCTATATGAATCTATGTTACTACCCTATATCTCTTTCTCCGTTTGTTCATAGTGTATATTCATTTTTTGGCCTTGTATATTGCTTTATATCTTTATTTCGCTATTAATTCATATATTATCCTAGGATATATTGTTTAGTATTGACGTCTATTGAATATGGGTGGAAAAGGATAGTTAACCCTAATACTTCCTTAGTCTTATTATGTTAGACTCTAGGACTTGGACAGGATAATTGTCCCTTATTATTCTCATTGACATGTTATCTGATTTATAGACTCTTGGGTGTAGTTTCAGTTCTATTTATCTGTTGTATATATGTTCTTTATCCTTAGAGATCGCTTGGCAGTTGCCTACAGAGAACTATTTATTTGGTACTCATAATACATATCTGTTGCCTGCAGATCATATTACGAGTTATCTCTATTGTTCTATGCATCATGTGGAGAAACCATGGTTCAGAGACTTAGAGTGAGTTCCTGACGTTTAGAGTATTACTTATCTCTCTCTTGTTTATAAGACTAGTCTCTAAGTTGTATTAGAAGATAAGTCATATCTGTGTATTTCTCTTAATATTTCACTTTTACTTTTGTACTCTTATTATATTATAAACTCTTGTATTGATACCACCAGGTTTTGAGATTTTATTATGTATTGATCTTTATTTCTTTTATAATGCATTCTTTTCCACATATCATTAAATATTCTATTTCTAGCCATTCCAAAATACGAGATGACTTGCCTACTGGAGGGTAATGGGAGGCACCATCATGACCTAAGAAATTGGGTCGTGACATACTAGAATATATCCATGTCATGCCACACTATAACAATTTTCCACTTCCTGGATTAAACCAGTATCCCTATTGTCAACATTATACCCTAGTATCCGAAATTAATCCAATAACCATATGTACATAAACATATCATAAGAAGTAGCCAGACTTGAACCAGTAAATATGTGTGTATATATATATATCATATATATATATATATATGTCAACCTCCCCAAAACCATTTGTCGGTCTTAAGTCGGGCATATATGTTCATCATCATAATCATTCCTCGAAAAAAATTTGTATATAATCATTATAATCAAAGTATTTTTGTCTTAAACCATATGACCATGTGTATCATTAAAGTCATCATCAATATTGGTATTTGAACCAATAACCATATTATCACTTCATAACCAATGTTTGGACTTGACCAATAATTATATACTCCATATCTTTATCAAATGAATAATTACTAGCTTAGTTTATGGCATGTATCACCTGGAATAATCAATATGCATGATTACAAACATAGTCAATAGAAGTGGTCACTAGAGCATAATCAATAGCATGATAACTAGCATGATGAATAAGCACAATCAGTAGAATAATCATTAAGACAATCGATAAGCGCGATAATTAGTATAATCACTAGGCATCAACTCTCAATATCAACCATAACTATCAAGTGCCAAAGTTTCTCAATATTCCTCTATAAGTATTTCCAATGTGTATAACGAACATATAAAGGTTTTCGAGAACTAACACAAATCTTGGCCTAAGGTTGGTTAAAGGGCCCATTTCTAGTTGTCACAATACATTCTAAGGTAAATTCTACGCCGTACTAGTATCTAAATCTATTTATAGATGTTCAACAAGATATAATTAGCCTCAAGATAGTAATCCTTCCCAAATACAAATAACTAAGTCAATTCCAACTATCATACTATAAACAAGGACTATCTTCCATATCTTAAGAAACTAGGTCCAATTTAAACATAGACATAATAACTAAGGCAATTTCACCTAACTTTATTAATGAGGGTATTCCTAATCCAAACATGAGCCATAAATCCCAATTTACCTAAGAAACAAGGAGATAAGCTAAGTACTCCAAGTCTACGGTTACATGGTAGCCCAAAAATTCCAATTAACCCATGTGTTGAAATT
Organism: Capsicum annuum; assembly: GCF_002878395.1. Lineage (NCBI taxonomy): Eukaryota > Viridiplantae > Streptophyta > Magnoliopsida > Solanales > Solanaceae > Capsicum > Capsicum annuum. The sequence continues at coordinate 157,590,964 of NC_061113.1, forward strand.
CAACATGCTAATACCTAAAACCCATCCCAAATCCAATACAACATCCTAAACATACTATGAACTATCTCAATCTATAAGGAGGGGTAAGCGTAGCCGACCTGGCATCTTGCGATCGTGGATTCTAATAACTGTCATGCGAGCTGCATTCGTGACATATGTCTGTGCTTGAGGATCATAGAGGCCTACCAAAGGTTTTACGATTACGACCTATAGCTTGCTATTAGCGAGTGCACTATATCTGTGATTCCATATTTAAAAGTTTACTATGTAACCATACCAAATTCAACATTTCAGACTCAATGGCTCAGTTGGAATTTCCATATGACATTGTTTTTTCAAAACTGGGTTCCTACCCATACTCTATTTTCTTAACTATTCGATCAACGGGTCAAAAAGAGCCAAGGTGCCTCGAGATAGGCAGTAAGACTCCTCCTAACCTAAAGTCAATACTGCTGTACTATTGGAACAGTCTAAGTTTTTATATGAAATCATTTGAAGAAATGTTTTACCCAATGGCTACTTGGAACCAATAAAGTTTTGAAAATAAGGAATTGTCTCTAGAATCCAATTGAACTGCTTGATAATAAAACTATCAGTTCCAGGATGTCATATATGACTTGGGGATGAGATGAGAAAGATCTAGCGGCAAAAATGATAAGAACTATGAAAAATGACGACAAGATTCATTACTATATCAACTATTAAAAAGGACTTTTGTCTTCTAAAGGTAATGATCAAATGTACACGAAGTCTCGAACAGGAGAGGATACCGGGTATGCATCTACCTCTTGATCTCCTAACTGGACTCCTATAATTTGTGGTCCCTCCACTGAGCCTTAACTAAATTAATCTCCCTAGTGCGTAACCTCCTAACATCATTACCCAAAGTGAGCCAGGATCCTCCATGAAGGTCCATCTCTCATCTAACTACACTGAATCCTATCTAAGCACAAAAGATGGGTCAGGGATGTATCTGCCATGACCTAATTTACAAGTCATGATGGCACCTAATCCATCCCGTAGTGGGTAGGCTAAATTGTAACCTAGAGTTAAAAAATAAGGTTTAATCTATTGGAAATGCCCCAAAACGGCATAAGGCAATAAATCACAATGAATAAGCAAGGTAATAGAAATTATTTAAGCATAGTTTCTAAAAAAACACCATCCCACGACTAGGTTGAGTCAATACAAGTTCTTCTAGTAATGAAAACACAACCTGTGTATCTAGAATGGTCTATAGATCTGTCTCAAAACAAAAGACTAAACATAAGAAAATAGAGGAAATTGGTGACTCTGACACCAATAGCTCACCCTATCTTCCAATATTAACACGAACGCCAGTTAAAGTCGGTAACTTGTAATCGGATGTGTACTAAAAAGGTACAAAATTGTATTATAAGTATTATAACCATGCATAATCAGTAGGCATCATCGGTTGACTAAGCTAAATAAAGTAAATGAACCAAAATATTACTATAACGTAACATAGGGCATCAACACAAGCAATTTTACTTTCAAAATTAGTGCCCATACACCATTTAATGCGGAAAAGTAAATAACACATCAAAAGCCCCCATAAGCCTAGAATGTACAAACAAGATAGCATATCCCACCATCATCATTAATGAACTCTCATAATACAATTGGAATTCCTCCAAGTCACGACTCACTATATCCATCCATAATATTTATTATGTTCAAATTAGTCCACACTTATCAACAAACAATTTTTTAGCACAAATCCTCATGTATCAATAATTAACCCTTTAATGAATAAACATCACTTATAAAGTAATCTTAATATATCAACCAATCATTACAAATCAATTAGTCATTATTTACTAGCTAACCAACATTTTTCAACTTGCCAATATTTAATAACTAACCATTATCCACTAAAATCCTTTTATATCATACCTAATTATTATCATTTCCTCATTCGACTTAGTTTATTATAAATCTCACGCACCAATGTCATCATATAATAAAAAGGATATCATCAAAGGATAATCTGCATATGCGGACTTGAACCATTATATATATATAATCCATTGTCAAACTTAAACCATTAAATATTTATGTCAATAGCAAGACTTCAACTGATAAATATATCATCAATATCCATACTTTAGTAGGAAAATATATCATATATAGGTGTACTTGAACTAATAAATTATCATCAATAGTAGGACTTGAACCGTTAAATATAAATATATTAATATAATAAATAATATCATAAATGGCATTAATAATAGCATCAATATTTATCAACCTTCACATCAACCAACATAACCATCAACTATCCAAGTTTCCCAACATTACCTCAATAAGCATTTCCAAGAGTCTAAAAAGGGTATAAAGGTCTATAGAAGGTAACATGTGGCGTAGCCTATGGTAGGTCAAGGGAACACTTCATCTGTTAAAAGTTTAATTTTAGGAAAATTCTACCTAAACATGGCTTAGTGTACCTAAATCCACTTTTAGATGCTAAAAAAGCCTCAATTATCTCTAAGATAGGAAATTCAACTAAAATGTAAGCAACTAGATCGATTATGGACAAATTACAGTTATCGAATAGCTTCTATGGTCCATACTAACCTAAGCATTACGATTCATCATACCAAATCCTAAAACCAACAACAAATATAACACAATATTGTAAACATATTATAAATTAGCTCAATCTAACATGGGTAACATTTAGCCTACCTTAACGCCAAAGAATGCTCAAAGATCTAATAAATCATTGATTTTCCCTTCAGAGAAGCTTCTATAAGATTCCAAGATATCAAAACCGCATTTTACTCATCAATACGTTAATAATGATAACAATATTGTACCTTATACTTTAGGTCCAAAAATCTCCCAAAATCCCATGTGGGTACCATTTATGGAAAATCATATTTCTGAAGTCATCCCAATATTACCATAAGATCTAGGAATCATTACCCTAAATAATGCTTATAATTTGACCTAATTTGGGAAAAAAACATGGGACCAATGTTTTAAGATTTTAGACCAAGAAATGGGAAATTTTATCATGAAAAGGGTGAAATCTCACCACAAATTAAAGGGAAATCCTAAAAAAATAGATATTACCCAAGATCTTAGATCATCGTACAAGCCTTAATTTGAATCTATGTCACAATTTATGATTTTTTTCTCTAATGAATTTAGAAAAAAAACCAGCTATGTTGGGCTAAAATTAGGTTTTTGTACCCTTTCCAGATTCTCGGGTCTCGATATCATAAGTCGATGTTTGCATTAATAATATAGGGAAATAGACTAAAATTTCACAATCATGATATATCCCCTCCACAATCACGGCCCTAGTCAACTAGTCAAGGAGTAGAGAACGCAACTTAAAGTGTCGTGATTTCGGATCTTATAGGTTCTTCCAGGCCACAGTAGCAATTCATAGACTACAATCGCGGGTGCACTAGATCACAACTGTGACACAAGACTCCTCCAAACCCTTGAGATTCATTATAAATCATGTGTGTCAAAAAAAGTATGTAAGAACTAAAAATTTGATGTTTTGGACTCAATGGCATAGTCGAAATTTCCATCTAAGGTCATTTGGATGACATTAGAGTCCCAAACCCAATTTCCAATTTCCTAATTTTCTGAACAATGGGTTTAAATAAGCTCGAGTGCCTCGGGACCCAAGCCAAGGGTCAATAAAGACTAAAATCAATACTCCAGAGGTTCCAGAACATTGGAATTTGCATTCAAAGTTTTTTAGCCAGCGTTTTTGCCTAGTGACCATTTTGAACTAATAAAGACTTCAAAATAGGAAATTGGCTCTAAAAATAAAATAAACTATTCGATAGTTGTACTTTTAGTTCCATAAAGTTATAAATGACTTGGGCAGCTATTGAAAAGCTCTAATGGCAAAAAAAAAATGTAAATATGGAAAATTACTTTTAAGACCCTAGAAGCATCTCTCAATGCTTCCAGACTCATTTAGGGCTATTGGGTGGGTTATATGAAAAGTGGAACCATAAGTATGGCCCCTAAATTTAGTCAAAATAATATCATGTAAAAGTTTTGATGGTTTCATTGAGTTCATCACATCAATTTTTGTATTGTAGAATAATTTGTTTATGTGCACGGGATTTCTAACAAATTTGGACCACCTAATTGGAGTCTATTTTGGACTTTAAAAATCTAATGCATCAGGTTCCTCGTGAAACTACATAAATGGTTATTTGACTATATAAGCTATCATTGCTATTGTGACATTAGGTTGCCTTAGCATGCATTTCTTTAGTAGAGTAGGTTTTGCTATAGCGTTACTCGTACACTATGCCAGATTTCTTTAGAGGTCAAAGAGCTTCTTTAGCGGCAGTCACTTAAGTGGCATCAAGGGCTTTTAAAATCACATTTTTCAACAAATTTTTCTCTATCTTTATTCCTCATTTTTCACTAATTTGATAGCTTGAAGAGAGGAAAGTGTGGGAAATAATCCATTAAAGCTAAGGTAAATTAGCCTAACAATCCTTGGTAATTTCTAATCAATTTTCCCATCAATTTCCACCCTATTTCATTTTAAAATTATTAGAAGTTTGGTCTTAAATCCTTAGACCTTAGGGGAATTTTAAACACCAATTTATGTGACACTTATAATCAAATTTTAAGCATACATACCTTGTATTTTGAGGGACCTCATGATGAATTCAATTATTTAATTCATGTTCCCTGTGGGCTCATTCTTAATCTAAATTCAAGAGGGACAATTTAAACAACAATATGGGTGTCATTTTCTCCTAATAATGAGTAGTTAACTATTTTGATTGGAATGATGGTTTCATGATTGTGGACCAAAGCTAGGTAGATTATAGATGACTCAAGACTTGCGATTCCACATCAACACAGACTTTAATATAGAATTTTTCATGATATAGTGTATGATATATATTGAATGTTAGGTGAGAATGTTAGGATATTATTACAGGTAAAATACAACAACTTATAAAAATTTAGGATTTTGGTGATAGAAGGTTTAAAAGACCCTTATGTTGGAATTCTTGCTAAAGTTATAGAACCCTATCACCCTAAGTCATGAAATGACCCATAAGATTAAATACTTTCTGTACCTATAGATCCCTATCACCCTAAGTCCTAAGCATGTTGACCATAGTTGATATTAAGGAACATTTAATATAAGGTTTACAATTTGGCTCAACGAATTATCATGGTCTCCAAGATTATATTACTATTGTAATTCTAGTTATATACTATTGGGGTTGAGTCTATGGTTATAATTTGAGTTGGACTCTTGGTGAATATTCTATCTTTTTAAAGGACACAGTCTAGAATATGGATGATTGGATGCTTATTATTATATTATTTAGATACTGATGATGGCATTAAAAAATTATGGTGCATTAATGCTCACTTAGTGGTATGATTCCAACAAAATCTTGGTTTTACTACTATTTTCTTAAAAAGGGATTTATTCAAAATTTACTCTTTTGGAAATAATTCTTTTATAATGTGAATTGCACTACCTGAATGGATGATTTATGAGCATTTGGAACTGAAATTATACTTTAGTAATTTGATCGAGATAGAGTCTTCTAAATGGTTTTAAAACTAATTTTTACTTTGATCAGGGGGATTCCAACCCTTTGTTCTAGATTATTAAGATTTAGTCCTAGAGTTGTCCCCAGGCAATAGATTTATAGACTTAAACTTTGTTATCCATGGCTCGTTATATATACATAACTCTAGTAATAGAAGGAGTATACCAATGATGATGATTGCAAATCCTAGATCAATACTCGGTAAGGGACTTTTCATCCATAAGCCATTATGCTAGAGAAGAGAGATCATCGTGGGTCCTATCTTTATAAGTTGTTGAGCTAAAGGAGGTATATACACTAGGTATGTTCCGAAAGATTGATCAATTATTGTATTATGGATTTACTTTTCATTCATTCATGAATATGTATAGCTTATCACTAGTATATTGTTTTATTCCTATATCTAACAACCTTATGGGGGATTTCATTGGTATTAATTATTAGTGCTATTTGATTTTTGTTATGTGTTAATTAAACCTTTAGATATCAGGGACCCAATTATAAATTATTAGTTCGAAATAGTTGGTTATAGTAGTGTTATTATTATGGTTGATTCGTGGAAGGTTGTTTATGGACGGGTTCTTACATTTGAGGTATGATTCTAATTCTTTTATTTTTTATTGTATTTTACATTCTAGATAGTGTATTTTTTGTTAGATACTTGACTATAGGTCCTGATCATTCTAGTATTAGCTTTCCTACTTTGTTAGGATACCTTGGAGAGGTTAGATCAACTACCTTATGTTTTATCTTTTAGTTAGTCTGTATATATACATATCTTGCTATGATGTTATCATATATCCCTCTTTTCCCTAAGTTTTTCACATCATATATGCATTCTTTATCTTTGTATACTACTATACATTTCTTTTACTCTTATTTGTATATTGTCAAATTATATACAATATAGTGATTATGTTTTTAAATATTGCTAGAATAGGATAGCTTATCCTTATTACCTATTTACCCTTATTTTATTTAGCTTACTTAATAGTTTCCTGTAGATTATATTCCTACATTATGTGTCATCTATGTTTGCATTATCTTTGGAGCTACGTGCACAGTTACCTACATAGTACCATATTTATGGTACTCATACTATATTTCTGCAGCTTGCAGAGCATTGTATGAGTTCTCACTATTGTTGTATGTATTGTGTAGAGCAACTATGAATTGGAGATTTAGGGTGACCTTATGATGTTCAGAGAATTACTACTCTCCTTCCTACGGTTGAGACTAATATCTATATTGTATAGAGATGGGTTATACTTTTATATTTTTCTAGTGCTTTATTTTTTACTTTTATTTTACTAAAGCTCTTCAACTAATTCCACCAGTTGTTGGGAGTATCTTTTGTCAATTTTTTTGTACTATATTTATCATACTGCCTTCATTTATTTCTCTTGATAGTCCATTACAAGCATTTCAAGACTATAATTTTGCATACCTACTGGTGTTTTAGTAGGTGCTATTATGACCTAAGAAATTAGGTTAGGATAAATTTGTATTAGATCTTAGGTTTACCATTATGTTGGTACAAGAGCTTGGTGTCTAGTAGAGTCCTGTTGATTTGTGCATAGACGTCAAGTTTAATAATCGAAAGGCTAAAGGGAATTTTTAGAAATTTTTATTCTAAACTCCATATCATGTGTCAATATTTCTATGAACCTCAAGTATATTCTTTTACTCTATTTTATTCTGGATAGATTATACGAGGTTATCAATTGATGCGGATGGGACTTCAGCATGTGTTTCTTGAGCTTCAATTCAACAGTGAACTGGAGAGTTAGGGGACAATATAAAAGATTATCAGAATTAGGCAGAGGATTTTTGATATGACCCGAAATCCGAGCTATATCATAGGCGCACCCCAAGCTCACATGATATGGAGGTTGCCCCAATAACTCGACCCAAATATCTCATCATACTACAGGAGTCAATTGGAGTCAACCTTACAAGTTAATATTTTGTAGAAATAATGTCATAAGTCAACATTAGATTCATAATAACTAACTCATACCCAATTTCACATTTGTTCACAGTACCTCTGTAAAAAACAAAATAAATGTATATGTCGGGACAAGCCCCGACTATAGCCAAACCAATTATAAATGAGACTAAGTCAAAACATAAGAGACCAATAGATGCAGGTCTTCCAGAGTAAAGAAGCTCACCACTTCATGTCAATGCACAGAAAGATTCAATCTCCTAATCATTACATAGGAAGAGAAGAAGATGCTCTTTTCTCTATGTTGCATGGGGACATAGTATCTAGAGATAGTTAGCAGTTGGAATGATAGCATGTAACTTAATCATAAGTTATAAAATATCATCATCAATCAATATCAAGTAAATATATCATATTTTATCTCATTTACAGAATTATCCATAAATATAGATATATCACATGCTAATCAAGATATTTAGGCTCATCATCATTCTCAAGAAATCATTTATTAAACATGAAGTGGGGGACTCCAACCCTCCACGCTTACATATTCAACAACTCATATTATACTTAGGACTTTAACCACATTTACAAGCATTTTGAAAAGGGACTTCACCCATGCTTCCTCATTCATTAGCCAAGGACTTTAAGCGCATACACAATCATTCAAACAAAGGGCTCTAGCCATACACACATCCAATTGGACATACGACTTCAACCACATGTTCGCATATTTATTTGGGCATGGTACTTTGACCTCATGCTCACACATTAGGCAAGGGACTCTAACCTCATGCTACACTTGCACTCTAATCATAAGCCGTTCCATTCGGCAAGGTTCACTAACCCCAAAAAATCCCTTTAAGCAATGAACTTTAACCTCGAGCAATATCATTGTGCAAGGAACTTCAACCTCAAACCACCACAGAAGGTAAGGGACTTTGACGACAAACCATCACAACTATCATTATTTGGCATTTAGGACTTTAACACTTTGCCCATGCATCAACATACATTCAATACAATATTTAGGAACTTTAACCATTTTCATCAATTCAACACTATACATGGCCGTATGGTCCTTATGGGGGCCTTCATTGCTCAACCATTTCAATTGACATATTCCTTCTCTTAATTTAACATACAAATTAAGTTACGATAAAAAATATCCTGACGAAATTTCATATTTCAATGAAAATTATATACCACATCCCGACCACACTTGGGTTGAATAGACAATTTAAGTTCATCTGTATAACTAGGGACTTTACCCTCTCAATTTCTATCAACCAACGAGGTTATTAATTTCATCACAAATGGTTCATAATTCCTTTAATATATCATCTATAAATCATTCCTGCTTATGGGGACATTTCCATTATTGAATACATTCACCAAGATATTACTAAACAATTTAATTAGACATTTCTACAAATACCTTAGTTGAATACCTTTAGCAAGGCTATTTACATGGTAGATATTATCAAGATTAGGGTTACTCAAGGACCTCATGTTAAACAATATACAACAAGCACCTACCCATGAAAATTATCAGCAATATCACATATAAACATAAGTCTATGAAAGATTTAACATTATAAATCATCAGGCAATAAAACCTTTTTCATTTGATTTCAAAACCACCATGTTTACTTACTAATAAAAATGTGAAGTACATGGGTTTAAGATATTTAAAATATGGAAAAGATACATGCATTAAATAAGATGACACACCAATAATCTTTGCTCCTTCCTGCCACTAGATGATCTCCTTCCAAACTCTACCCTCCAATCTTGCTTCAAGAAGTTTTTAAAGTGTTTTAGAGTGTTTGAGTCTTGTAAATTAGGGATTAAGAGGCCTCCATTCCTTCCATAGTGAAGGGACTTAGGGATTTAAGTAATGGAAATAACCACAAATTCCTGGGTAAAAAGATGAAAAGTGAACTCGCCCAAGGTTATGATTTTCTTTGTAAGCGTACCCTATGGTACGATTGTTACCCTAACTCATACCCTTGGCTTCTCTTAGGTCAACCATAATATTATGGGTATGAGCGGTCACCTTGAGTCATAACCAAAGGTTACAACTTATTCCCTAGTCATATACAAACACCGTAACCCAATTATCCACTCCAAATGGAGAGTACCGTCTATATGATTGAGTTGCATACGACTCATTTGCATGGGGTAGGATCAAGGTAAGGTCATGTTATATAGAAAATAGTATGCTACCCTAACATATTATCCATGGTACGAGAGGGGGATGGGAGAGTGTATAAGACCTGTATCTATAGGTACGTGTAACACCTCAAGTCTGTACCCTAAACATCACACGTTACTTACAACCCCGAAGGACCACAATCAAACCCATGACTAGTACCTGCTATAAGCATTGAATAATAATTCTGATAACATATGCAGAAATATAATAACAATGCCATAAGGTTCTCAAAACACTAGAATAAATACTGAATAATGATAGTAATACTAGAATAGAGAAACTGAACATTTGTCAAAAATAGTGTAGTCTGAAAGCCTCAAACTATCTGAATAGGGAGTTAATGGGATAAGTCCCAAACTAATTCCGACTACTGAACATACTGAAATACTAAAATGTTGATACAATAACGCCGTCCTCAAAATATGAGGACTCACCACTATAATTGTTGTTGATAACTTAAACTGTTGAATACTGTCAGGAGCCTGTGCATCTAAATCTATGATATGAGACATCATAGCATAAAAGAAAGTGTATGCGTAAGTACATAGAATGTACTGGTATGCTAGATGAGATAAGGCTAAAACGCAAGGGCTCATATGTATGAAAAGTAACATGCAAAATGATATGAATATAACTAAATGAGAGTACATATATAACTGAAACTACTGTAAATACTGATTATGAAATATTGTGCATATACATATATATATATATATTGTATCTGAGATTGTACAGAAACTGAATACTAATTAATGGTAACTAAGTGACTAATATCTGTGATTTCTTATAACTGTATTACTGATAGTTGAGTTACTATTTTTGACAGTCCTAATTCTGTAGAACTTAGCGGAGTTCTATACTAAGTTCTGAGACTGAATACTAATTACTGAGTACTGAATACTAAAACTGTAACTATGGTCTTATCTTCTAGCCGACATACCCCAATTATAGACTGATTTGGGATCTAGCCTCTGACCTCAGTTGGAAGGGTGTTAGTACCATGCCACTAGTACTAACAATGTCTGTGAGTTAACCCTAACTGGCAGTAAGACATTTTTATACCCTCACTGAGAGAAAAACTCATGAGAGATACGTCAACCCTTATCTGGAAGGAAGTCATCTCAACCTACACTGGCTACTTAGTTCTATAACTCAAGGATTGATACTAAGGGTCAAGCTCTATGCTGGTAGGAATGCCCCCATCCCTGGGTTTGATTGGTGTTGATTCATTCTCCAAACTTAATAAATACTAAGCTTATCACTAGACTGTACTAGGGTTGACAGAATTGTTATGGATTGTGCTGACTAATTCAACTAGACTGAGTTCAATAAGTTCTATGAACTGACAAAATACTACTATTCTTGACCTTGACTGGGGTTAGTCTATAACTACAGCGACTAAGTAAACAGCAAGATTTTGGGTAATAAGTGTACCCCCTGAGGACTCAATAACATCAATACTAATACAACATAACAATTTTTGAAAACATGGAAATAGTGAATTATTCACAATGCAAACGCTGAGACATTTTGTCAAGTACTTTAAAGTCATGAACTTTTACATAAATGAGAACAATTGCTAACATGTCATAATTACACTATTCAATTCACATGGGCATTCCATCAAACACTTGCAAGTCATGGCTTTAGAATGATAGCAATTTACACATATAGTATATCATGAGTTCAATACTAAGGTAACTAATGGATCACAAACATACAATTAACTCAATTAAGCATTTTGTCAAACAGCTAGGAGGCATAATGCTGTAGTTGGGAATAAACAACATGTTGATGCATCATGACTACAACAATCAATTCACAATTCAAGGTTTTTAACATAGGGATTACAACAATCATAAACATGCTATCTTATATTCATGAAAACTGAAATTAAATCATGAATTGAAAACCATTACAACGACATTAACATGAAAACAACCCAATTGGTATATGTAAACCATGAAACTATTAACTAGAGATTTTAAAAAGGAACTTGAACTCCAAGGATGGAAGGAAACCCAGGGATAAACTCCTAACATACCTTAATAATTATTTTTCAATAAAATCATTGGTGTGTTCTTGAATTTTGAACTTGAAATTGAATGACTTAGGGTCTTATACTTCAGAGGATTTGAGAGAAATTGAGTGATTTTGCCCTTAGAATAGTTGAATTTTGTGTTTTAGGGTTGAATAAAAGTGGATAAATTGTCTTAATTATCTCTATAGACGTGTATTTAATTACATAAAAATGGTGCCCAGGAATGCACAGACTAATGCGATGAATTGATGTGGACGACGCAATGGCTGATTCAATGAGCTGAGATCACGTCGGCTCATTGGAAATTGCACTGAATACTGGGGAAATTACTTTTCGACACGATGGATGATGTAGCATGTCGAGATCTTGTCAATTCACTATTTTTGACATCCATACAAGCTTGTAACGATGTCCAAAAAATCCTAAACTCACCACAGGTGAGCTATTAACATCCCTGATCATGAATCAACATAAAAATCGATATTTTAAGATTGTAAGGATAAAAAATAAGATCGTTGAATTATGAATGATAAAAATGATTCTAAGTATAAACACTAAGCTGAAATTTCTAAGTCCGGGACCCCCTTTTCATGCTTTGTTGGACTGAATTAGACTAGGAATTTTATGGAGTCTTACAATATCTCCCCCTTGTGATTATTCGTCCTCAAATGAGACTGACTAAACTGAGACTACTGAGAAACTGTATTGATATTTATATGTACAACTGAGACATGACTGAGCTTGGGGACTTTACATATGACTAAAACTTCTGATAAACTGACTTTTCATATTGAACATGCATAACTGAAGCATGATTACATGGCTGAAACTAATATATGAATGCATGACTTTCATAAGAATGATATGCAACTATAATTGATACTGAGTTCGTAAAGGTAATCAGAGCATGGAATTGAGTGAATCAAAGTAAGACTGTTACATTGAGCTGAGTCTGAGTTTATAGAGAAGAGGTGAGGATACTTGGCTCGCATATGTTCTTCTTCTTCCTAAGTATCTCCCTCAATGGACTAATTCCGCTATTGAACTTTGACTAAAGGAAATTCTTTATTCCTCAGTCTGTGAATTTAATGATCAAGGATTTCGATCGGGACCTCCTCATAAGAGAAACAGTTTTGAATATCATTACTCTTTATAGGGCTATAACAGTCGGGTCACCAATGCATTTCTTTAGCAAGGAGATGTGAAATACTGGGTACACTATGGCTATGTCTGAAGGTAACTTAAGATCATAAGCTATCTTTATGAAATGGCTGAGAATTCGGTAAGGACCAACATATCAAGGACTGAGCTCCCCCTACTTACCAAACCTCTTCACTCCGATCATGGGAGATATTTTCAAGAACACAAAATCACAAATCTTTAACTTAAGATCTTTTCTTCTAATATCAGTATACGATTTTTGTCAGCACGGAGTTGTCTTAAGAATTTCCTAAATCAACTGAACCTTCTCTAAGGCATCAAATACTAGATCAGGCCCTGCCACTGTAGTCTCGACTACACCAAACCAACAATTGTGAAACCTAAATATCCTCCCATAAAGCAATTCAAACAGAGGTATCTACTTACTGGAATGATAGGTGTTATTTTATGCGAACTCCATCAAGGGTAAGGGGTCATCCCAAATTCCCTTGAAGTCAACAACACATGCTCTTAGCATATCTTCTAAAGTTTGAATGGTCCTTTCTTCTTGACCATCTGTCTGAGGGTAAAGGTTGTACTGAGGTGAACTTGACTACCAAGACCCTTTTGCAAGGCTTTCCAAAAATAAGTGGGGAACTGCATACCTATATCTAAAATAATGGATAACGAAACTCTGTGCAATTTGACCAACTCTCTAACATAGAGATTAGCGTAATCCTCGGCTAAATACGAAGTATGAACTAGCAAGATATGATCAAATTTGGTCATTTTGTGTACAATGATACAAATCGAATCATACTGATGACGAGTATGTGCCAAACCCATAACAAATTCCATGTTACTTCCTCCACTTCCAAGCGGGGATACTGAACTCCTGCATAGACCCCCTAGGTTTTCATGTTAAATTGTAACCACCTGGAATATAGAGCACTTAGCCATAAATCAAGTATGTCCCATTTTATCCCACTCCACCAATAGACTTCCCGAAAGTCACCGTACATCTTTGTTGCCCCTGGATGAATAGAGTAGCACAAAATATGAGATTCTACATGAATCCACTGCCTCACACCATCCACACATGGAACACAAAACGTACCCTGGCAACGCAACACATTATCTCCCCTTTGGAAGAAAACCTCTACATTTTGATCTCTGACTTACTCTTTCAGCTAAACTAAATTGGGATCCCAGTGTTTCTTTTCTTTCACTTATGAAACCAAAGATGATTCTGAACTATTCTACACCCACACAGTACCGTCAGCTAAATCAATCAAATGAACACCCAACCTGCCAAGCTGATGAACTTCCTGAACTAACTTCGTCTTACCATCCTCAACGTGAGCAACACTACCCATGGACAATCTACTTTGAGCATCATACACTATAATGGCCTTAAATGGATGATACATCATACTAATGTCATACTCTTTCAACAACTCTAATCGCCTTCTTTAATGCAATTTCAAATCTTTCTGAGAAAATACATACTGCAAACTTTTATGGTATGTGAACTCATCAACATGTACCCCATACAAATAGTTCCTCCAAATCTTTTAGCCAAATACTACAGTTTCTAACTTAATGCATGGGTAGGATAAATCTTTTCCTGGGGCTTACACTGCGTAGAGGAATAGGCTATGACCTTACATCTCTTTATCAAAACACACCCCAAAAAAACTCTAGAAGAATCATAATATACAATAAACCCGTCTGAACCGTCTAGTAAAGTTAAAATTAGGGTTGTAGTGCGTCGAGTCTTCAACTCCTGAAAACTCTTTTCAGAAGAATCTAACCACTAGAATTTAGATTTCATCTATGTTAATCTAGTCATTGGGGATGCAATAGATGAATATCCTTTAACAAACCATCGCTAATAGCTAGCCAATCCTAATAAATATTTTATATCTGATGAAGAGATGGGTTTGGACTAGTTTCTCACAACTTTAGTCTTTTAAGTATCAACTTTAATGCCTTCATCGATAACTATATAACCAAATAAAGCTACAAACCTTAGCCAAAATTCGCCCTTACTAAATTTGGCAAACAACTGATGGGCTCCAAGTGTCTTCAATACTATTTTGAAATGGTTTGTGTAATCGTGTTCACTTCGGGAGTAGACAAGAATGTCATCAATGAGGACTTTGACAAATATGTCTAAGTACATGTTGAATACACGATTCATAATATCCATTAAGGTTGTTGGGGCATTGGTAAGGACAAATGACATGACTAGAAATTTGAAGTCACCCTATCAAGTTTTGAAAGCTATTTTTGAAATGTCAGATTCTTTGACTCTGAGTTGCTGATAGCCTGATCTGAGGTCTATCATAGAAAAGTAACTAGCACCGTGAAGTTGGTTAAACAAGTCATCGATTTTGGGAAGTGGATACATGTTCTTGACTATGACTTAGTTTAACTAAAGATAGTCGATACACATTCTGAGTGAACAACCTTTCATACGCATGTATAGAACTGGTGCGCTCCACGAGGAGACACTGAGCCTGATGAACCCCTTATCTAGGAGGTCATTAAACTGCTCTTTTAATTCTTTAAGTTCATCTGGAGCCATTCTGCATCGCATAATAAAGATAGGCTGAGTATCTAGAAAAGGGTCCATTGCGTAGTTAATTTCCTTTTCCGAAGGAACTCCAAAAAAATCTTCAAAAAACATATCTGGAAATTCACATACAACTAAAACTAACTCAAGATTAGGGATATCTATACTAGAGTTTTTAACTTGAGCGAGATGATAGATACACCCTTTAGATATCATTTTTCTTTCCCTTAGGTATAAAATAAGTTGACCTCTGAATGCTAAGGTACTACCTATTCATTCGGGAAATGAAAATAGTCAACTTTGTTTCGCCAGTCAATTGAAGCATCGCATGAATGAAGCCAATCCATGCTGAGAATGACATCAAATTGTATCATATCTAGCTCTACTAAGTCTGGTAAAATGACTTTTTGAGATACCATAGCCAGACAGTTCCTATATACCCATTGGCCGATGATAGATTTACCCACTTGGGTAGAGACTGAGAAGGGCTCTACTAGGATTTTGGAACTGACTTCAAAGTTAACATTTATATAAGGAGTTATGGACGACATAGAAGATCCTAGATCTAGTAAAGTATAAATATGTAAATGATAACATTGTAACATACCAGTGACCACATCAGGAGAACTTTCCTGATTCTATCAGGACTAGAGTGCATCGATTCTGTTTGGGCGCTACCCACTAGCAGCATTGGAAGCGGCACCTTGATAAAACGGGTGACTGAACTGAGAAGGGGTAATATTATGCTGACTTTAGGAACCCACCTGAGGATACTCTCTGATTCAATGACCTAAATTACCGCACCCAAAACATACATGGATCCAGTCCTGCAAACACCCTGATTGTTTTTGCCACACTTCTAACAAAGAGGATTTTTTTTGGCACTGCTAACACGACCATGGGATCTAGATCTTAGCTCCCTATCTTTATTACCATCTATAAATTATGGTACTGGAGCACTAGCTGAGGATGGAGCCAGAACTAAAGATTTTGTGTGAAATTAAGAACGATTACCACCCTCTGACTTAGGCTGAGTAAATTAGAAGGTACCTACTCTAGTCCTCTTATGATCCCTCTCTTTCTCCTTAGTCTTCTACTCCTTAATCTGTTGAGCATAGATAATCAGCCTAGACAAGTCCATCTCCTTGATCAGTATTGTAGTCCTACAATCCTTGAGCATACTATTCGATACACCTGACACAAACCTGCTAATCTTAGACCTGTTATCTGATACCAGATGAGGAGCATACCTGGCCAACTGAGTAAACTTGAGTGAATACTCTTTTACTGCTATGTTGCCCTGCTTCTAATTAATGAATTATAACACTTTAGCTTCCCTAAACTCCAATGGGAAGAACCTATCTAGCAAGGCAGTAACAAACTCCTCTTTTTTATAGGCACTATACCTGCGGCCCTATTTGCCTTCCAATGTTTAATCTATGTATGAGCCACATCCTGCAACTGATATGTAGCTAACTCTGCACTCTTACTAGCAGTTACCTCTATAATATATGTGACCTTCCACACCATGTCAAGTAATTCTTATGGGTCCTCTTTAGACTTAAACCCTGAAAATGATGAAGGATTCATTTAAGTGAAGTCCCAAATTCTAGCTGAAGTAGTATGGGCCACTGGGTTAGCTCGGAAGCAACTGGGCATTCATTCTGGGCTACCACAGAATAAGCTATAGTAGTGAAAGCTTCTTAAAATTTTATGAGGGAAACATGCTCATCCAAGGTATCTGCCTGAACTGGAAGAGGTGCTGGCTGGTTTCTTGTTCTTCTTCCATTTGTTATTTTGGGAGGCATATTCTACAAACGGTAGGAAAACTGGTATTAGACAGAGAGTTTAACTTGAGATCATGCTTGCTCGCACGACATGAATATTCAAAGAAGGGAACTTTTCATACAAATGCCTTATTGCCTCTTGCTCATAAGTGTGGCGTGCTACACACCTAGGCATAGGACTCTACTTGACGCGAATTTCAAAATATCTAGGACTACATTGAAACTTAGTCTTTGATACCATGTTTTTAACGGCCCGAGTCTATACCCCGAGGACATCACATAATGCTTACCACCTTAAAGGATCAGAAACTATCCCATGACTGGTACTTACAGTGAGCATTGAATAATAATTCTGATAACATATGTGGAAATATTATTGAAATGCCATAAGGTTCTCAAAACACTGAAATAAATACTAAATATTGATAGTAATACTAAAATAGAAAAGCTTTACATCTGTCAAAAATAGCATAGTTTGAAAGCCTCTAACTGTGTGAATAGGGAGTTGAGGGGAAAAGTTCCCAACTAACTCCGACTGCTAACATATTGAACTACTGAAATACTAAAACAATGACTCTGTCCTTGAAATATGAGGATTCGCGACTATAACTATTGTTGATAACTTAAACTGCTAAGTACGGTCAGGAGCTCGTGCGTTCGAACCTATGATATGAGACATCATAGCTCAAAAGTAAGAGTATGAATCAATACTTTTAATGTACTGGTATGCTATATAAGGTGAGGGTAAAATCGATGGGCTCATATGCATGAACAGTAACGGACTGAGTGAGATGAAAATAACTGAATAAGAGTACATGTATAACTAAAACTACTATAAATACTTATTATGTAATACTGTGCATGTAAATATATATATATATATATATACTATATTAGAGATTGTACTGAAACTGAACACTGATTTCTAATACATGAGTGACTGATCTCTGTTATTTCTAATAACTTTATTACTGATAGCAGAGAGAGTATTTCTAACAGTCCTAATTCTGTAGAACTGAGTTTAGTTCTATATTATGTTTTGAAACTAAATGTTGATTACTATGTACTGAATACTAAAACTGTAACTGTGAGAGTTATCATCTAACCGAAATACCCTAATTATAGACTAATTTGGCATCCAACCTCTGACCCTAGTTAGAAGGGTGCTAGTACCGTTCCACGGGTACTAACAATGGCTGTGAGTTAACCCTAATTGGCAGGAAGACGTTTTGTCAACCCTCACAGATAGGAAAACTCATGAGAGATGTGTCAACACTTATCTGGTAGGAAGATATCTCAACCTACGCTGGCTATGTAGTTCTGTAACTCAGGGATTGCTACTAAGGGTCAAACACTATGCTAGAAAGAATGCCCCCATCCCTGGGTTCGCTCGGTGTAGATTCTTAATTCCAACTGACTAGACACTAAACTTATCATGAGACATTAATAGGCTTAACCGAACTGTTACTGATCGTACTGACTAACTGAACTGGACTTAGTTCACTGAGTTTTGTTAATTGACTAAGCACTACTATTCTGGACCTTGACAGGGCTAGTCTATAAATACTGTGACTAAGTATACAACTAGATTTTTGGTCATAAATACCCCCAGGACTCGATAACATCAATAGTAATACAACATAACAATTCTTGAAAACTGGCCATAGTTAATTGTTCACAATGAAAATGCTGAGACATTTTTTCAAGTACTTTAATGTCTTGAACTTGTACATGAATGAGAACACATGCTTATATGTTATAATTAAACTATTCAATTCACATAGGCATTACAACAAACACATGAAAGGCATAGCATTAGTATAATAATATTTAAAAAAAAAGTAGAAATAGCATAAGTTTAATACTAAGGTCACCAATGGATCTCAAATACATAATTAACTCAATTAAGCATTTTGTCAAACACCTAGGAGGTATAATGTTGTTCTTGGGCATTAACAACATGTTGATGCATAATGACAACAACAATCAATTCACAATTCAAGGGTTTTGACATGGGGATTGCAACAACCATATACATGCTATCTTATATTAATGAAAACTACAATTAAATTTTGAATTGAAAACCCATGCAACAACATGAACACAAAAACAACCCAATTGGTACATGTAAATCATGAAACTATTAACTTGAGATTTAAAAAGGGTTGTTCAAGTCCAAGGGTGGAAGAAAACCCAAGTATTAACACCTAACATACCTTAGTAATTATTTTTCGTGAAAATTGTTGGTGTGTTCTTGAAGCTTTGACTTGAAATTGAATGACCGAGGGTCTTGTTCTTGAGAGGATTTGAGAGAAATTGAGTGATTTTTCCCTTAGGATAGTAGAACTTCTTGTTTTAGGGTTGAATAAAAGTGGGGAAATTGACTTAATTTTGCCTACAGACATGGATTTAATTAGAAAAATAGTTCCTAGCGATGCGCAGACCGACGTGATGCGTTGAGATCGCATCGGCTCACCAAAAATTGAAATGAATGTTGGCAAAATTATTTGTTGATGCGATGGGCAATGTGGCTCATCAAGATTTCATCAATTCACCATTTCTTACATCCAAACAAGCTTATAACGACGACCAAAAAATTTGAAACTCATCCGAGGTGACCTATTGACATCCCTGATCATGAATCGTCTTAAAAATTGATATTTTAAGATCGTAAGGATCAAAAGTAAGATCATCGAATTATGAATACTAAATATAATTCTATGTTTAAATACTTAGCTGAAATTTCTATATCTAGGACGCTCTTTTAATGATATGTTTGATTGAATTAGACTAGGACTTTTACAGGGTCTTAGAGTATGACTCAATCTCCAAGACATACCCAACTCAGAGGCACCAAAAGTCATTTTTTTTCTCAAGCTTAAAGACCTAGAAATTTCAATTCACCCCCACTTGGATCATTCTTCTGTAGATGAAGGGTAAGGTAAGAGTGCACATAAGCTAACTTATCATCACACATCATTTTAATCAATGTTAAAACAAGTAATTAATATGGATACAAGACACATCATGCTCATTATCAATCAATCATTTATCTCATGAACTTCGGGACTCTAACGTGTTGCTTATTAACACTTACTTATTTCACCACATAGGGACTTCAGCCCATCAACTTAAAAAGACATCATGCAACTTAAAGCATTGGGGACTTTAAACCACCATCTATCAAAATAGGAATTAATTCAATGCAATAGGGACTTTAACTCATGGTCTAACAAGACACAAGTCATTACACACATTGGCAAGTTTAATCCATTGTCAAATAAAGACATAAAATAATTAAAAGCATGGTTACTGCAACCCATTGCCTATTAAATAAATACATCAAAGTAAGTAGATTAACAAGTACCTCAAATACAAGCTTCCATAATGGGAAATAAATATGGGTACTTGGACTTTATATACTCTTCCGCCTCCCAAATAGCTTCCTCGGACTTTTGGTTCCTCCATAGAACCTTCACCAAAGCCACCTCTTTTGCTCGCAACTGCAGAACTTCCCGATCCAAGATCTTCATGGGACATTCTTAAAAGACAACAGTCCAAGATATCAACATCTTTTGAGAGAACAATCAAAGAAGGATCACCCTTATATTTTTGCAACATAGAGAGTTGGAAAACAAAATGAATAGAGTCTATTCCATAAGGCAACTCCAAATCATAAGCAATATTTCCAACCCTCCTCACAATTAAATAGTGACTGATATATTGGGGACTAAGCTTCCTCTTTTTGCCAAACCACATCACTCACTTCATGAGAGATACTTTCTAAATACCCAATCGCACATGTTAACTTCTAAGACCCTACGCCTTACAACCGTATAGGACTTTTAGCAACTTTCAGCATTTTTCAATCAATCACGAATAACCTTCACTTTCTCTAAGGCTTGGTGAACTAAATTGAGACAAAACAACTTTCCCTCGCCAACTTTGTACCACCTACTAGGAGATCGACTTCTCTTACCATAAAATACCTCAAAAAGCGACATGCCAATACTAGAGTGGTAACTATTATTTTAGGTGAATTAAATCAAAGTCAAGTGGTTATACTGACTACTACCATAATCAATTACATAAGCCCACAATACATTCTTCAATGTTTTGATAGTTCCCTTAGCTTTTCCATCCATTTGTAGTGAAAAGTGGTAATAAGGAACACCATAGTTCCCAAACCTCTTCGAAATGATTTCAAAAAGTTAGATGAAGATGGAGGACCACAATCCAACATAATATACACCAGAGCACAGTGCAATTTTATGATCTTTGCAAGATACAATATAGCATAATCTTCCTCCAAGAAATTAATTCTCATAGCCATGAAATCGGTTGACATGGTCATTCTATAAACGATGAACCAAATAGAATCACATTGATTCCAAGATCTAGGGAGACCTATAACAAATTTTATAATAATTGCTTCCTATTTCCACTCAGCCAACACAATTTCTTTTAATAAACCACCAAACCTTATATGCTAAACTTTTACTTGTTGAGATACCAAGCACTTGGCCAAATAGCTTGCCACATCACGCTTTATATTACTCCAACAATAGAACTCCCTAACAATATGATACATCTCGGTGGAACCAGGATGAATAGCACAATGGGCTCCAAAAGCCTCGGTCATGACCCTTTCTCTCAATCCATCCACTTTCAGAACACATAACCTACCTTGGTATCACAAGAAACCATCACAACCAATCACAAAGTCCGTAACTTTGTATTAACCCACATTACTCTTGATCTTCATTAAGTTGGGGTCTAATACATGCTTCTCCTTTATCTTGACCACATGAGAAGAATGAGATACCAAATACACAAAACTACCACCATTCTCAGAGTTCGTAAGTCAAACTCTAAGATTTCCATATAGTGAACATACTTCACTAATTATTACTTATCTTCATATTTATAGGCCAAACATTTCTTAGATAAATGACTAAGAGCACTGATGACTACATTTGCCTTGTCGGGATGGTAATGAAGACTAATATCATAGTCTTTCAGTAGCTTAGGTCATCTTCTTTGCAAAAGATTCAACTTCATTCATGTAAATACATATTGAAGACTCTTATGATCGTAAAAGATATCAACATGAATATCATAAAGATAATGCTGCCAAATGTTCAATGCAAAGACCACGACTAGTAACTCTAAGTTATGGGTGGGGTAGTTCCTCTAATGAACTTTAAATTACCTAGAATCATAGGCAACCACCCTACCATGTTGCATCATCACACAACAAAGATCAACATAAGAAGTATCATAATACACCACAAAATAATCACTAATCTCGTGCAAGGTAAAAAATAGAGTTAAAGTCGATCTATCTTTCAACTTCTAAAACTACCCTCATATGTATCAGACCATTAGAACTTGACCATCATTTGGGTCAACATGGTCGATGGGGAAGCTATAGTAGAGAAACTCACCACAAACCATCCATAGTAATCGGCTAGACTAAAGAAGCTACAAACATCAATTAGAGTCGTACGTCTAGGCCACTTTATAACTGCCATGACCTTTTGGGGATCTACTATGATCCCTTTACTAAAGATGACATGAACAAGAAAAGATATGGCTTTCAACCAAAACTCATACTTGGAGAACTTGGCATACAAATGATGATCCTTCAAAGTTTTCAATATAGCACAGAGGTGATCTACAAGATCCACCTCAGTCATAGAGTACACTAAGATATCATCAATGAAGACAATGAAAAATATTTCTAAAATGGATGAAAGACCCTATTCATCAAATCTATGAATGCCGCCGAGGAATTGGTCAACCCAACGAAAATAACAAAAAACTCATAGTGACCATACCGAGTTCAAAAGAAGTCTTAGGGATATACACATCCCTAATCTTATGTTAATGATAACCCGACCTATGATCAATCTTAGAGAAACACTTCGCATCCTAAAATTGATAAAACAAATCATCAATCCTTGTTAGAGGATATTTATTCTTTATGGTCACTTTGTTCAACTAATGATAACTAATACACATATGAAGGGAACAATCCTTTTTGTACATGAATAACATTGGAGCACCCCATGGAGATACTCTAGGGCAGATAAACCCTTTATCTAAGAGGTGTATTAAATTTCTTACTAAGCTCTTATAGCTTCGACGAAGCCATTTTACAAGGTGGGATAGAAAGCGTACGAGTGTCCAAAACAAGATCAATCCCAAAATCAATTTCCCTATCTGGAGGAACACAATGAAGATCATCGAGAAACACCTTGGGAAACTCATTACCTAGGGGAAATGATTCTAGAGAAGGCTCTTCCTAGTTTGAATCTTTGACTCAGACCAAATGATACAAACACCCTTTTGAAAACAACCTTTGGTCTTTGAGATAAGAACTGAACTTTTTTTTAGGCACTAAGGAACCAACTTCCGTATAATAACCAGCACATTAGGAAATTTAAAAGTGACCCTACAATTCCAACAATCTAAGAAAGAATAGCAAGAGTGAAACCATTCCATCCCTAGAATGACATCAAAATCGACTATGTCAAATTCTACCAAGTCTATAAAAGTAACTCTACAACTAACAAATATGACACACCATCGATAAACTCTTATAACAACCACAGAGTCTCTTTCCAGGGTAGAAATAGAAAAAGTAACCAATAGACTCTCACAACAACAATCAAGATGCACAGCCACAAATAGTGTCACATACAAGAAAGAAGGCCCTAGATCAATAAAATAATACACATAATGAAAGAAAAGTCTCAACATACCCATGACAACATCAGGAGACACCTCAAAATCGTGGTGAGTAAAAAGGGCATACAAGCAGTTTCAACTAGTGCTGGTGCAAAAAATAGAAATAGAGGCAAACATAGCACCCTTTGGTGCAGGAGAAGATGGAGTAGAAATAGGGGACCTATTGGCGTAAGAAGTTACTAGAACAGGGCACTCACGATGCATATTCCTAATCTTACCATAATGAAAACACAAATTTCTCCCCTTAACATAGTGACCACGATGATTCTAACCCTAAAATCTACAAGGAGAGTGGGGTGAGTGTAACTTGGCATCACTAGCCTGGAATTAGGCACTCTGTGCCTAGAACCCACCACTTTAGGTAGAGATAGTGAACACTAGCTAAGGAGAACCAACCTGCACTCCTCTTTTTTTTTTGTAGCCACTTGTTTCCACTTTGCACAAAAGGTCTAAATTTTCTTCCTTGCTTCTCACTAATGTCAACTTGCTTTTTTTTATCACCCTCTCCTTTTTGCATATACAAAATCAATCAAGAGATATTTGTGTTCTCAATCAACAAATCTTCCTTGGTCTCAAGAACTAACTCACTGGACAATCCTTAGACAAACTTGCACATTTTAGTCCTCATGTAAGCAACCATCTCGTGAGCATACCTTGACAATTGGTGGAATTTCAATGAATACTCTTGAAAAAATATCCTCCCTTACTTTATGTTCACAAACTTTTCCACCATTGCTTACCTCAACTCTTAAGAGAAGAAGCAGTCTAAGAAAGCCTTTGAGAAATCCTCCCAAGAAGCTAGACTAGAATCAACACCTTTAGACAACTACCTTCTTTCATACCATTGGTATGCTACATCATTCAACTAGTAGGAAGCAAGCTCAACAACCTTAATTTCCAAAGTATGCAGGATTCTGAAAACCTTCTCTATTTAATTGATGAAACTTTAAGGATCCTCCTCAACCTTTATACCCATGAACATAGGAGGGCTCAACCTTATAAATTGGATAATTCTTGTGGCCTCCGAATAAATATTTGTCAGAGCACCATGCTTTGATTAAGAGACTACCAATTAGGTCAAGAGGTTGATGGAGTGATGGGACTCTACATTACTAGTATTCACTTTAGGGAAATAAGAAGAAATGTCACCCTCAAAAGCAGGGTTAGGGTGTGTAACTCCATGAGGATGGCAAATATTGCATCCCTAGCCTAGGTCTGAAATCTAGAAGTTGGATGAGCTTCGTTCGTAGAACTCTCTATCAGAACTAAAGTGTTTTCTTGAGTCTCAGATCTCCTTAGAGGCATGATAACAAAGATATCAAATGGAATCAGAAGGATCCAAAACCATAGACTTTATAGCTTTAGATTGAAATACCAGATAGGGAAACATTCCTAAAATGTATCATAGCCCCTCTTTTATACAAGTGGCATGATTCAAACTAATAAAAAAGACTCTACTTGACATAGCATTGGAACACTCAACAATCATGAATATAGGCTCTGATAGCAACTAAACACAACCAAAAACTACGGCTATGTCATATGGGTACCCCAAGATCCCACGAACCAAAGGTCGTCCATATAACTCGACCTTAACATCTCATCATACATTAAAGGTAGAAGGGACTCCAACTGACAAGTTAAGATTTTATAGAAATAATGTCATAAGTCAACATTATCTTCATAAGGACTAACTTACACGCAAGTTAACAGTGGTCCACAATACATCTACACAATACAAAGTCAAGAAATGTATATGTTTGGACAAGCTCCCGATGATAGCCAAACCAAGTCTAAATGAGACTAATTCTAAACGTAAGAGACAAAAATATGAAGATCTTCTGGAGTTATAAAGATTATCACTTTAAGTTAATGCAAAAACAACTTTAATAGCCTAATCACTACATAAAAAAAGAAAAAAAAGCTTCGCCTCCTATGTTGTGTGGGGACATAGCATCTTGAGATGGTTAGCAGTTTGGAATGATAGCATATAACTCAAGGATAAGTGATAAAATATCATAATCAATTAAAATCATGCTAATATGTCACATTTGATCTCATTGACACACTTATCCATACATATAAATATATCTCATTTTAATCAAGACATTAAGGCTCCTCATTATTCTCAAGTATTTATTTATGAGACATAAAGTGGAGGACTCTGACACTCCACACTTGTAGGTTCAAAAAATCATATTATTCATAGAACTTTAACCATATTCAAATGAAATTATAAAAGGGACATTAATAAAGATTACTCATTCATTAGCTAAGGACTAACTACATAAACAATCTTTCACACAAGGGGATCTACCCATACGCACATCCAATTAGACTTAGGACTTCAACTACATGTCCACATATTCAATTAGACATAAGAATTTGACCCCATGCTTACACATTAGGCAAGGGACTCTAACCTCATGCTACAATTTGACTTTAATGCAAATTAATTCCATTCGACGAGGTTTACTAACCTCAGGCGATCTCTCTAAGCAAGGGATATTAACCTCGAGCAACATCATTAGGCAAGGGACTTCAACCTTATGCCATTCATAAGGCAAGAGACTACAACCTCAAGACACCACAGAAGCCAAGGGACTTTTACCTCAAGCCATCATAACTATCATTAGTTGACATTTAGGAATTTAGCATATTGCCTAAGCATCTATATACATTCAGTACAATATTTAATGACTTAAAATATTTTAGCCAATTGAATACTATACATGATGACATGGTCCTTATGGAAGCCTTCATTGCTCAACAATTTCAATAGGCCAATGGCTTCACTTAATTCAAAACACAACTTAAGTTACGTAACCTAACAATAATTCATATTTCAATAACTTTTTTATACAAAATTCCCACCAAACTTGGGTTCAATAGATAATTTAACTTCTTCTTTATATTTAGGGACTTTACACTCTTAGTAGCTATCAACCAACAAGGTTATCAGTTTTACCACATATGGTTCAAAATTCCTTTAACATATCTTTTCTAAATCATTCATGCACATAGGGACATTTTCCTAGAACAATACATCAATAACATATGACAAAACAATTTACTTAGATATTTCCTCAAACACATTAGGTAATACCTTCAACAAGGTTATTTACATGGTATATATTATCAAGATTAGGGTTATGCAAGACCATTATGTTAAACCACTTATAAAAAGAACCCATAAATGAAAATAATCATCAATATGACACATACATAAGTCTATGAAAGATTTAACATTATACATAATTATGAAATAAAAGCCTTTTCATTTAATTTCAAACCAACAATGTACACTTACTAATCCAAGTATGAAATACATAGTTTTAGAGATATTATAAGATGGGAAAAGATACATGACTTAAGAAATATGACACACCAATAATCTTGCCTCCTTCTTGACACTAGATTAACTTTCTCCAAACCCTAGTCTCCAATCTTGCTTCAAGAAGCTTTTACAGTATTTGAGTCTTCTAAATAAGGGATTAGGTGGCCAAAATTCCTTATATATTAAAGGGACTTAGTGATTTAGTAAAGTAAAATGACCAAAAACCCCATGGTAAAAGAAGAAAAGTGAACTCGCCCAGGAGTACAACTCTCTCATATAATTTCCTTAGTAATCATACCGTAGGGTATGAGTGGTACACTAAGTATTACCCTAGGTTTCGCCTAGGTCAACCATACTATTGTGGGTATGATAAGTCACTCCACAAAAGGGTATGACTCACCCCTAATCATATACATAAACCATATACCCAACAGTCTACTCTAAATAGAGACTACCCTCTATATGATTGAGTAGCATATGACTCATATTCATGGGGTAAGATCAAGGGAAAGTAATGTTGTTTATAAAATAGTATGATAATATAACATGCTTTCTAAGATATGAGATATGGAGTGGAGAGTGGATATAACTTGTATCCATGGGTATGACTCAAGCTCCAAGTTGTACCCAACTCAGAGCACCAAAAGTTGTTATTTTTCTCAAGGTTCAAGAGTTAGGTTTTTTAATTTAGGGCCATTCCAATATCCAATAAATTTTTTGATGCTTTTAACCTTTGAGATTCAGTATTAGGGATTTTAAGCATTTTTATTGATACTCCACAATCAAAGATGATTTCTGGTGCATTGAGAAATTCATAGACTAGAGTTTTGTTTTTTAGTGATAAAAATGGTTTTTTATTTTAGAGTATGAGTTTTGTTTTCTTTAGTGGGACAAACATAAATCTATGCTCTATTCTTTAGTGCATGAGATAGTGCGTGGATTTATTAGAATTTGCTTTGCCACTGTATTTTGAATTAGTGAATTTGATAAGAATTGGGTTTTTTTCCTCTATGTTGTTAATCATACAAGGACCATAGATAGAGAATGTATTGGGACTTATGTAGGTGTCATTAAAAGGACAAAATATGTATACTATGCTACAGGTATTCCACGCAAGAATTAGAATCCTTCCTACAAAGATCAGGTTCACTGATTTTATGTTAGTTCCTCACAAAAAGCATCTCATACTATAGGTGGATCTTAGATTAGTTATGGTGGTCATAGTAGAAAAAGTTATCATCATATCTTGTAGAGTATTTGGTATGGATCTTCATATCATGGAGGCCATCCTGGTTCAACGAGTGGATTACCTTAAAGTATTTCAAAATCTTTCCATAGTTTTTGAGTAATTTTTCATTGGTCTATAGAATGCCCCAAGTGTGGTTTGGTCCTTTAGATAAAGTTAGCATATTTTTACTACTATCTTAAAGTTCTTTACATATGTTATGATTGCATGTAGGATGGTCATTCTAGTAGGGAGTGCTCCAGGCAATGGTTAGTTAGATAGTTGTGTTCAACTCGTATTTCATTAAAGGTTAGCACTTCAGGGGTTTCCTACAACTATAGAGAGATCAATCACTAGTCAAGAGAGTGTCCCCAATATATGAGTATTAGACATTACAGTCTTCCAGATTAGTCTAATATAGTTGTGGCACCATTAGTTTTAGGTATTACATCTCATGCTTCAATGAATGATTCAAATGCCTAATTTGATTATTGACCCGCTCAGATTCAAATTCCCTCAGGAATTTAGGCATAAAACTTTAGATTCCACCATGATAAACTCACATTTTATATCCTACCCTTACCTTTTTATCTTAGTTTGTTAGGGTTTTTATCCATCGATGATTATGTGCCTTAGTATATTTATATTAATTATTTTGTGGCTTGGTTTGGAGAACATGATTATGTTACTACCCTTTTAGATTATTTCTTTTAGTAGTGGATAGAGTGGATCGATATTGATATTTCCCTAGTGATGTAGCATTTGGGTTTGAGTCCTATTTACCTTTCCCTATTAGTATTTTTATGTCCCTAGAGTGGTAATTGTTATTAATTTTAATTTTTATACCACCTACTCTTATAATGGTATTTCTTTCATTGTTTTTATTATTTTCATTGTTTTGCATTGATCGATCCTTGCTTGATAGATGACTAGGCTAGCATTACCTAGTTTGAATTTCCTTTCTAGTAATTCATATTCATTGGCCTTGGCAGCTAGTTTGGTCGGATGATTTATCTCTTGTATCATGGAATAGTTAGTTAGTTCCCTATTCAATTAGTGATGTTACATCATTTTTTAGTGTGTTATAAAAGTGGGGGTAGGTTTTCCTTTCATGGTTCTATTTTAGTTCTGGAGTTGGAAATTTTTCTATGTTATCCAGGGCTTTATATTATGGAGCTTACCTTTGATTTGACTAGGATTTCATCATCGAATATCCTTCTCTATATTGTATTTTTGAGGTTATAAAGTTTGTAATTCGTTCTTCTAATTTTACTAATTCATTACCTGGTAATGGTCTTCATATTGATGTTGATAGGTCATTCACTTTCCTTTAAAGGTTGTTGGGTCATCTCTTGGTGAAATCATTGATTTTTGAATTTGTATGGAGTTGGATACTCTACTATTTCCTTGGTGTGGTTTTTCTTAAGTGGTGTTAAGAGAGATGGAGATAAGTGATCTTTCCTATGACCATTTTTTAAGTTTCCTGACTAGGATTAGTTACTTAAGATGGATCATTAGATTCACCTATTTTTGGCAAAGGTTGTGTTTTCCTGAGTTGCTAGAGTCTTGGTTATCACTATTATGATTTTCAGACTTAGTATATTTATGGGCTTGTTTGGATGACCTATTCCCTCCAGTTGATAAGGAGTTGGTCGCTTGAATATTTAAACTTTGATTTATCCTCTATTATGAGTTTGGTTCTAAAATATATTTTGATTTCAACTATGGCAGCAAGATTTATTTGGGATATTCCTGATTTTGGATAGAGAGAGTGAGTTGGTTGTCTATCCTTGTTTTAGACTTTTTGGTTTAGGGATGTAATCTTGACTTTCTCGGATGACAACTTGAATGTTATGATATATTTGGCGTATTGATGATTAACAGTCTATAGATTTTCTTAGATAGTTCAAATTGTGCGGTTCAACCTTAATGTTGATGTTATAGCTTTGAGTTGTAGAGCATTGTTGTGTTTTTTGCTTTTAATTTGTCTTTGTTGGAGTTTACTTTATGCACTGGGTAAGCCTACTCGCATCAACCTATTTGATCTTCTTTAGTTTAGATAGATGGTGATTCATAGATGGTTAGATCACAGCTCGTTGTCACTTGATAATTTTTCCTTCTTCTCTTAACGTTGCTCTTTAGTCTTTGTTTGAATTTTGTATTATCTAATCAGCCAGATCAGTATTCTTTTGTTGGATTTTGTATGGTTTCATATTAATTTGTATGGACATCTTGGAGAAGATCGTTTTTCGGTGCGTGTTTTTCCTTCAAATTCCTTACCAACAATTATGAAGTTCATTTAGACCCGTTGTAGCATTTGTCGTAGCTTACACACAATGATCATAACCATTTGTTTTTCCAGGTATAACCTTATGGGCTTATCCTTGTGCTGACCATTATGGACTTTGGTGGATCAACTTTAGTTCTCTGATTTTAGTTTGATGAGATTGCATAGACAAGACTTTGATGAACATCTGCTTGGTTCTAAGTGGATAATAGGTTTATAAAGGAAAAAAGAAGGTTACATTTTTATTTTTGAGTTGGTTACATAATTTATGTCTTTGATTGCCTCTAGCTTGGATGTCTTCTGATTGTTTATGCTTTTATCGTTGTGATATCAGTGTGTTGAGGTTTGGATTTTTATAGATCAGCCATTCTCGATTTAGTGGGGGTCAATTGGTTGATAAGGTTAAGTTTTGATAGTTTAACATATGAAGTACGGAAGTTGGATGAAAGAGGGATACATACAATAAAATCCCTTAGAATTGTTATTTCTTCTTAGAGGTTATCTGGTGAGCGTTGCTCGAAGCATAGGAGCCATTACCTCATCCCTTTGAGCTTTTATTCTCATCATTCTATATCAATATAAGATAATTCCAATACTAAAATGGAGTCTTGGAATCAAAATATGCTTGTAACTAAAATTAAATATCAGACAAAAAAGCTCAAAAAATGTCGTTGGCCAAAAGTGGTGTCCACATGCACCCTTTCCTTTGGTGCATGGGCCACATGTGGCCTAAGGCTGGACGCATATAAACACCTATATGTGCAGGAACAAAAAATCCTACAACTTTGTTGTTGGGATTTTGAACTTCTGTCACTTAGTTTAACCACATATGGTCCACATGTTGACATAGGTAAGCACTAGAAGTTATATTTCAGCTGTTTTACTCTCAGGATCTTCACTCCGATACATACCTTAGTCTTATACAAATGACATATGCTACATATGGCAAACATGTAGATATAGGTAAGTGCCGAGCCTTCCAACTCTTGCAATGAATCTTCAATGATTCAACTTTCAACATATTCTTTGGTCACGAACAATCAAATAGTGTAACAAACACCACTAATTGATCAAATAAGTAGCCAAAAACACCATTATTTATATTTTTCACGAACATAGCATCAAAAATTTAGTTTCTTGCAAAACATACCTAAAATGCATCATATCTAACAAAAAAAAACTCAGAAACCTGCATATTTTCCTCGTTTTAAGAATCGAAAGAGCTACATTTCAATAGCACATCAACACCCTTAACTTAGAACATTTGTAGGTCCTCAGAAAACACAACTCCATAATACAAAACAAAACAACATAGGACACTTAATTAAAAGAATCCAAGCTATTCAAGGCAGCCAATCAACACTTTAGGCTTAAATCACAACACCCCTTCCTATGGCACATTTCAAAAACAACTATGTATAAACATGTAGCACAATAATGTTACACAATGGGATCAAGGTATTGCGCTACATTAGCAATAGAAAACCATGCATATATATAAGTTATACTACCCAAACACATAATCAACTATCAATATGACTCATATCCCATCACAACAAAGTTTCCCCACTCACACATATTAAATAATGCATGTCAATCCAGGGATAGTCAAGATACACTCGCTCTCAAAAGATATGTTCCAATCAACATGCATCAAATACCATAAGTATGCCTTTATTTTCTATACCTTATTTTACAGATAGTCAAGTTAGGATCACTATAGGTCTTTTCTTATCTTGTAATATACACTTGGGGCTGGTATGGTACATATGGACATATAAAGTGACTAAGCCTCCATGGCACTACAAGTTTGGGGTCTCACTTATTACCTAATTTTTAAATTTATTTTTGCCCTTATTTCTCCCTTTTTATTTTAAAGCACATTTAGATTGGTTGTTGTCTTTTATTCTCTATTTTTCACTTTTTCAAAAAAAATTTCTTTCTTTTTCTACCAAACCCAGCCCTACTAACTTTTGCTCTTGTTTTACCCTTGCAAATACCTACTTTAGATTACATTCCTCTATGATAGCCACCCTTAACTTAGGCGATTTGCCTGAGTTGAGGTGCATAATGTTCAAGGAGGAATAGGCCAATATAGGTTACTACAACACAAATGGGTCGGTGAATAGGTAAAATAACAAAAATGGGCTATAATGCTCAAAAGAATGATCAAGGGATACTATTTCACACACGAAAGGATATTTAGGATAAAAGTGGACAAAAATAAAAAATCTACCTATGATCCATTCCTAATCGACTATCATACAACCTAGGCAAGACTAACCAAGAAAGTTCTAAATTCAACACACAAAGGGAACTAAGTATCATCTCACACACACATGGCACAAAGTCAATATTACAAGCTATTACTTATCTTGTTTATGTAATTTTTAGCAAGTGATTATCATGTCCCTAATCCTAAGACATAACAAGATCCATTATGTTCATACATATATACATTCACATAATTCTAAAACACAAATTTTGGAGGGGTACTATTTTTCTCAAAATTCAATAAAAAATAATAATTGCCCTAATATTTTTGTTCCTCAACTCGATGACTTTTGTTCAGTCAATTCTACATGAGGCTTATATTTCTAGGTATTTTATTCATCCAAGTATGGACATGATGTATAGAGATTTGAGGAAATTTTATTGGTAGGACAGTATAAAGGGAAATATGGAAGGACACTTAGCTCGTTGCATGAGTTATCAGCAGGGTAAGTTCAAGCATCAATGTCTTGGCGAATTGATTCCTAGATTGCCTATTCCTAAGTACAAGTGGGAAAAGATCACCATGAACTTCATTAGTGGTTTGCCTCATACTTTTCTGGTTGTGATGATATTTCGGTTATTGTGGATTATTTGACCAAGTTAGCACACTTCATTCCTACTCAGATGATCTTTAGTGCCGAAAGATTAGCCAAGATTTATGTTTAGGAGATAGTTTGTCTGCATGGGGTTCTTATGTCTACCATATCAGATTTGGGTACTCAAGTAGATTTATGTACAACCTTTCATCCACAGATGGATGTTTAGTCTGAGCAGACTATTCAGGTGCTTTAGGATATACTCCAAGATTGTGTTATGAACTTTAGAGGTCAGTGGAATAAACACTTAGCATTGATGGAGTTCGCCAAAAACAAAAGTTATCATTCGAGAATTGAGATGGCACCTTATGAAGAATTAAATGGTAGGATGTATCATTCTCCTATCGGATAGTTTGACACCTCCAAGGTTAGACACTATCATACAAATTTGCTTCATGAGTCATTGGATAGACTCAACGTGATTTAGGATAGGCTGAGGGCAGCCCAAAGTAAACAGAAGGCTTAGGCCGACCATATAATCCATTCCTTGAGATTCGAAGAGGGGGATCGTGTATTCCTTCGAGTTTAACCTATGAGAGGTTTGAAAAGATTTTCAAGTAAGGGTAAGCATAGACCTCACTTCATTGGTCCTTTTGAGATTCTTTGTGTAGTTAGTGTGGTGGCCTATGAGTTGTCTTTACCGCTAGACTTTGTTGTTGTCTATTTGGTTTTCCATGGTTCTATGTAGGGAAAGTATATTCATGATCCTTCTCATGTGCTTATATGGGACTCTTTCTAGTTGGACGATCAACTAACCTCTATGGAGGAACACATTTTTATTTTAGCTAATGACGTGAGGCGACTGAGTACAAGGGTGCTTTCGGTGGTCAAGTTTCAGTGGAGGCATCACCCACTAGAGAAAGCTACTTTGGATATCGAGAGAGAGATGTTGGCCCAGTATCCTCACTTGTTCAAGACTTTAGGTACTTGTTTGTCCTTAACATTCGAGGACAAAAGTTCCTTAGTAGTGGATGTTGCCATACGCTTTCTTATTTCCACTGATAAAGCTTCTCCATAGCCATTCTAAGTCATTATTGACTTGCGAGGACCGATAATGCAGTTACCTGATGGTTTATTTGGGGTTTTAGGACCCCGTTCTTAATTTAAAGTCTTCCTTGGTCCTAATTGACTAGTATGCGAAAACTTTAGTAAAATAGTCTGGTGTGAAAGATTTAACTTAGCCAACGTGTTTGAAATATTGAAAACTATAGGGTTTCATATCTTATTTGTTCAAAATGGACCCCAGATGCATCCCAATAAATTGGCCGAAGCTAGGATCAAAGCTCTAAGCTTCAGCAGTGCATGACATATACTAAGGTACTATGATGACGGTGAAAAAGATATGACCGCAATATCGCAACCACGATGAGGCAATGGGGCTGCAACCATGAGATTAGAGAGTTGAGCCATCCATATTTAAATGTTGCCTTGCATAAATTTTTGCCATTTTATGCCTCCCTCTTAACCTAAAAACCATAATGGAGTATAAAATCCTCTAAGTCTGTCTTGTAGGTTGAATTAGGGTATAAACAACCTGTGTGATCAATTCTTGCAACAATCTAAGGTAAGAATTCATCTAGTTTGGTGTTGATTTCATGGTTTCTTGGCTCAAAACCCCTTAATCATTAAGGCTCATTTGTAGTCCCTAAATTTGAGTGATTGGCCTAAATTACTTAAAGGTTTTAACTCTCTAAAGATAGTTAGACTGTGGGTTGGTCTTGGAAACTCCTTTCCAAGAATGAAACCTGATTGGGGGTTTTGATAACCTTTGAAAGCCATGGCACAGTGGTACCATAGTGGGTACTTTTATTTTTGTTGAAATGCTTAAATTGTATTTTTGATAGGATCACTTGTAGAGGATGAATCATTAAGGAAAGGAATGGTAAATATCATTTGTTCGTGATTTCCTTGGACTCAAAGTAGGTTAGGCTTACCTGTAGACTAGATTGATCTTATTTGTAATGTAAATATTGATATCTTGCGATATTGGGTGGGGATCTTGGATGGTAGTTGATTAAATGGTGAACCTTGAGATTTTTTGGATGATTAGGCAATAGAAACTGTATAGTGTAACGTTGGATCCTTTTCATAGAATCCTTGGGTAGCTCACATGTAGTATTATAGCTAATATAAGGATACTATAGTTGGTCTAATAGATGAGAATGGTGTTTCTCACCAATCTTAGGGGTGATGTTTACTTATATATGTGTGTGTGTATGTGTTGTTTAGTTAGGAAGTGACTTTGGTGTTGGGTTGACTTAGAAAGGATATTTGAAGAAGTTTCCCCTATAGGTTAAATAAGGACTGACAAGACCTTATGTTGTGACTTTGATGACTTAGTCTAATCTCGGGTAGGAGCTAGTCTTGTATTAATAAAGCATTGGCTTTCTTGGGGGTTTATAAATAGGACTTGACCCACCTTAAGCTTGAACTAGGTGAATCATTAGGGGCCTAGATATGTGGTGATTGCCTAAACTACATATATAAGAGTGGTGATGGGTAAACTCAATTATCGGATTATCTTGTGATCATGACTTGAATAATCTTGTTAAGTGATTATTGTACATTTCTGTCAATACTCAAGCTCGTCTTTATGCTCATAGTACGTGTGTAGCTCATTAGCAATATAAAATAACAAGTGTTATACTACATCCCTCTTTCTTATATTGTGAACTTTTGTGTATGTTTATTGGTTCAGCTATGCATATGGATATATGTTTTTGTATTGGGAGACTCATTGATATAATGATGATCCCCGATGAATCGAGAGAAATATGTCGTTAATATGATGATGCCTGATGAATCCAGAGAAATATGTTGTTATTATGATGATGCCCAATGAATCTGAAGGAATATATTTATATTGTGATGATGCTCAGTGAATATGGAGAAAAATATTGATTTTATGATGATGGCCGGTAAATCCGGAGAAATATGTTGATATTATGATGATGCCGGTGAATCCAGAAGAGGTATGAACGTTATGATACCATGTGGGCAAATTTACTTTTATGCACTGATATTTGTAAGTTCAGGCTGTATGGTACCAACTGCCTATGTGCTTGTTATATGAGGTCTCTCTTGGTAA
Source organism: Capsicum annuum (assembly GCF_002878395.1). Classification (NCBI taxonomy): domain Eukaryota; kingdom Viridiplantae; phylum Streptophyta; class Magnoliopsida; order Solanales; family Solanaceae; genus Capsicum; species Capsicum annuum. The sequence continues at coordinate 157,627,824 of NC_061113.1, forward strand.
ATTTCTATTCATTACTTGTTCCTAAAAACTAAATAAGAGGAGTAACCCTTGTTGATGCTAATTATCAAATAGAGAAAATCTATGCCTATCATTGAGTTGAGACTTAGTTGTATGTGTAATCTTGCATAGAAGCAAGGGCTAACCTAATATATCTACTTCTCTTGAATAAGATATTATTTTATGAAATCTTCCCTGGTAAAGTGTCTTATTTGACAACTAGTTACTTCTAAAATATATGATTGCAATTTGAAAGCTAGAAACCTAGTAAACTAGTTGGTGGACTTTTCTTGGTTAAAATATGAAAACTAGTCCTTAAGGATGTTACATGTTTAGTGATGATGGACATAGTATTGCGTGATGGTTAAATATATTCCCTTCTAATATGTAAGGTTGAGATGGCTCAATTGATGACTCGTAGCATGAAGATGCTAGCTAAAGGAAGGCCTTATGATAGATGAATAACATATAATATGGGTGGCTTGTATTTTTCCCCAAATTGATGGCTAGTAATTGTAAGACTTGTAATCTATTTATTCATGGGAACTAAGGTAAGCTAGTATGGACTTCATAGGGTGTTTATCTATGAAATTTATAATTAGTGACTATATATCTATGTTATGACCATATTGCTTTCATTTATGTTTAATTATGGTATGGGTATTTGGATATGGATTTCAGTAAATAAGCAATGGCGAGGTTGTGCTACTTGCTGTCGCGGTCAATTGATGGAGTAGTTGTTCTTTATTGTACTATTGGTTGTATTCTTTTGGTGTATTCTCTGATGGTATGGGACACCATGATGCGTTCTTGAATAATATTATTTTGTGTACATCCCAGAGGTATGGGACCTCGTGGTATGCTCTTGTGCTTTATGTTCAAAATATGGTTGATGATGATTAAGGTGGGTATATGCTTTGCCATTGTGTATATGGATTTATGCTTTCGAAATGATACATAGAGGTTATGGAGTATATTGAGAAAGTATGTTATATTATCTCTTTAGTAGTGTAGAGGTTGTTACAGTGGTATCAAAGAACATTTAGGTTCTATCCTATCCCTTGACTTTAAGGTTATTCTCTAAATTTATATCGTCTCTATATTATATTTAAGTTCAGTCGGCCAATGATGCCTACTAATTACCTGTGATTTAGTACTCATACTACACATCTTTACCTTTATTGTGTAGACCTAGGTTCTAGTTACCGTTATTAAGCTAGCTCATGTCCTGTTTACTATTCAGAGTCAGGGTGAGCTATTGGATATCGAGTTTCCCTCTTTCGTCTCTATCCTTATTTGTCTATTATTTTAAGACAAATGTATGAATTTATCTAAGACATTTTAGATTTTGAGATCGTAAATTCCTCTAGTCAAGTTTAGAAGCACTTGTATTAATACTATCAGGTCATCAAATTTTTACTTAAATATCGATGGTCTTTAGTTATTAAATGTTGTAGTTATATATAGTGTTCACACATAGGGTCTATATTAGACATTCTTACCAAGGTAACCTACTGCATTAGCTCTGGGTTACGGTATGGCTTACTTACCGGTGGGATATGGTAGGTGCTATCATTACTCAAAATAGGGTCGTGCCACATACTGATTCTCTAACTGCTTTATATTTATTGCATGAGACTCAACAATTTAGATCAGACCTCAAATATTTGCCTTGATCTCCATAAAGCTAGCCTTCTGATTTTCTTATTGCTTAACCAGCTTGGTTAACATTTCTTCCATTATTTATTCCATATCTCATCTGGGAGGTGAAATATACCGGTCTCATTTCTCCTTGTAAGCATATCTTAGTCTTAAGTCATTATCTTTGTCCCTACTACGCCTTTATATCTTTCATAATAGTTTCAATCTTGGTTCCCTTTCCCCTGGACTCGAAAACCCACCAATGGATGATCCAAATAGTTTTCTTACTCCTTTAATTCTGACTCGTATGTTTTAGAAGCTGAACCTTGTGCTCCTACTATATTCGCACTCTTTGAACTTACTGCTGCAAACTATCTTTTCCAATAGCCGAAGATTAATTATTAGTAGCACAATTTCTTGTGCTACTGAATCATCATTTTCTAGTCATAGAAGGCACTAGTAGATTATGCGCTAGAAGCCATCTCAACATTCAAATTTTTCCATCCATGTCAAAGAAATTTGGTCTAAGATATCCGAAGCTACATCCAAGTGTAGTCTCATAAAAGATCCTCTAAAGATGGTGTCTTCCACGGCTCCACTACTAATGGTCAGGGCTCTGTAAAGCATCTCTTGTAAGCTTGTCCCTGAAATCCAATTGTATGGCAACATACTAAGCTTCTTCTTAAAACTGAAATAAGGCTCGTGCATGGACACACACTATAGTTGCCTATAATTATAAATTTCATCTTCAAGCTACTACATATTGGCTGGTGGAAGGAATTGGTCCATGAGCTGCCTCCATAACTTATTCCATGTAGTGACAGATCCTCTCGGAAGTTCCCTTAATCATAAATAGGCTTCTGTTTAAGTTAGAAAGGGAACAACTTCAATCCAAGTGCCTTCCGATTCACCTATGGATATGTAAATGAAGTGCAAATTGAAGTAAAATTTGCCAAATTCATGTTTCCATCGTCTGTAGGAAATCTCACAAACACATCCTTCTAGTATAAGAGTTTGATCATAGCACTAGAGATATTAAACATAGAGTCATGGGGTAAGTTAGGTGAAATAATTTCTCCAGTCATTACTGGCTCAACGTCCCCCAGATCCTCTTTATCATCCTTATATGGCTGTAAACATTGCTAGGCTGGGATCACCTGAGCATGACCACCTTTTGATCTACTTTGATTTCCACCGAGTGTTGTTCGGTGGCTTCTTGCTTGTCCCTGCTTTGCTAACTCTACCACCAAAGCTATATGCTAAGCACCTTCTTCCCTCCTCTCATTAGCATCTTGTGCTAACAGAACCTCTATCAACTAGTCAATAATATGGTAAACTCCTTCAGGAGGAGTAAGAGGTGCCTGATGTGCATCATCACTATCCTCTTAAGGGCCTGATGTGCATCATCACTAACCTCTTAAGGGAAACCATCACTTTTTGGCTCTATCATCCTACAAGTATTTGTAGGATTGTCTTTGTATTTGGATTTACTAGGGGTAAAGGTTGGCCTCTACTCCGTGTACTAGCCATACATCAATGTATATCCAACTAAGAACAAAAACAAAAATACCCGTATACTACAACAACTTCAATTCATAAATCAACATCATATTCCATGGAAACAGAGCAAAAATTTGATAATGCCCAAGCTGCACCTTAACGCTGAAGGTTATACTATCGCTGTCAAATATACTATCCCAACTAGGGGTTGGGGTTGAATCCTAAGGAAATACATGGAATAATTTTTCTTATTTGTTGTAATCAACTGGAGGAACTGGAAAAGTAAATGAAGGTTTTGAGTAGGAATATCGAACAAGTGCCAAAGAATAACTTTTGATGTAATCAGTCATAGGTGAGCACAATGATTGTGTCCCCCTTGGCTTCTCAACTTAATAGGCTTATCATTCTATATTGGACAAACCTTATACCTTGCTTGAAGAATTGATAAGTTATGATCCATCAACAGTCTTTGAACAAGCTGATAGATATCACATTTTACCTTTTCAGTCTCAGGATATCGCCTCACTAACTCCTATCTTGATCCCAACTAACTATTAGCTTTTGAGTCTCTAGTTATTATATAAAATCTAACCATCATACTAAGATAATACCTAGTAGCGTGGATTGATACCTAACCATCAAAATACTGTTGTCATTATCTTTCCTAATAACTACTCAGCTTTTGGAGTAAGTAGCAATAATCTATCTTGGATCATAACATTTTCAGCCTCTAAGATAACTATTTAAGTGAAGATAATACAATACTTGCATGGGTATCAATTCATAACAACGATATCACTTCCCTACTTCATCAATCCGCCAGGATTTTCACAACCCTAACTAAAGGTTTTTAGCCACTCATGCTTGTGAAGTAATAAAAAACATTCATGATTTAAAGAACAAGATTAAATCACACTAATCACAAGTGCAAAAAAAACATAACTAAATTAATCAACCAAAATCAATACAATAGAATTCTAAGCCCAAAATTGAATCTAGGAATCAAAATATGTTTTTAAGTATAAAGCATTACTTCTAGTGCATTACTTCTACTAATAAACATATAAGGGGTATTTATAGTACATAAGGAAACCCTAAAATCAAAGTGTCGATGAAAAAGCATTAAAAAGGGTCAATGTTCACATGTGGTGTCCACATGTGGCTTGGCCTTGAACCCATATGGCCTGAGGCTGGGCGTATATAGACACCCTTATATTCCAGAATAAAAAATCTTGCAACTTTGCTCTTGGGATTTTTGACTTTTCGCACTTAACCACATGTGATCCTCATATTCTATATGTGGTCTACATGTTGACATAGGTAAGCACTAGCAGATATATTTTCAATGTTTTTACTCTTAAGATCTTCATTTCTTATACTTACCTTAGTCTTATACAGAACTTAAAAACTTAGCATAACACACATAAGATAAATCTTTCCCCATCCCAACCTTTATTTTGAGATGAATGGTCTAATGGATTAGATAATATTGTGCCTCAAAAGTTTGATGATTTTATTATTATAGCTCTATGTTTTAGTATAATTTTTTGGGTGGAATATAGATTATGAATGATAATGGGACCATTTGGAAGCATTTTGGAATTTTATTAATGAGTTTTGCGACCTAATGGAAATCTAAAATACTAAGGATCCATGATTAATGTATGCCACGAAGGCAAGGTACACGCTAAACATGAAAACTAGTGTCCTGCCATGAAAAAGATGTATCATACCTGCTGGTTGATGTGTTAAGGGTGTGCCATAACCATGATATGTGGAAATAAGTATGTTTTATATTAGTGGTCATATTGATGTTCGATTCTATTTTCTTTATAGCTTTTTAAGGGTAATATCGTCTTTTATGTCCTAATGTGGCCTACAACTGATACCGAGTGCGTTTTCCCATGCTTAAGTCAAAATACACCGTTTTATCTTCTCTTAAACTTTCAAGAACATCAAAAAGGAGTATCTTCATTAAAATTTATATTTTCAAGGTTTTAATTTAAATTTCCTTCAAAAAATTCCCTACGCTCAGTTATGTGGGGTTTGAGCAAGGATTACCTTTTATCCTTGTTCCCAAAAGCTTTCATTTATACATTTGGATTAATTAAATTTTGATCACGTTTTGTACCCACTTTACATGATTTCCAAGTTATGATGTTCTTCTATGAATCAAAGTTTATTTTGAATAAAAATTTATGGTTTACTCATGTTCTTACACCTATAGAGTTCTCTTTAAGTATATTTCAGTGGTTATGACAAAATTGCCACAATTTGGTAAAAGAATGTGATTTTAGAAGATTCACTTAATTTACAAAAAGCTCAGACTAACTATTTTAGATTACACGTTATTTTAATTTGATTTTGATTTTAGTTTTTAATCTTATGAGCTCAGAAAAGATATCAAATTCACATAAGTAATTATGATCGAACTTGGGATCACCTATTGGATTGAAGTGGTGATCTTCCATAACTCCAGAACGCATGGTTGTTTCATGGATATTAGTTTTGCTATGGCTGGGGGCATGTCCCAACCAAATTTTTTTTTACTTTCGATTAGAATCTTCGTGTAATTACAATGGATTGGTATGAGAGGTTTCGGTAGTGGTGTCAGCCTTTATATTAGCAATTGTATTGGGGTTGATACTGTTTGCTTATATTTATAATTGTTCCATTCTATTATTTTATAGACTCGTACTTAGTTATTCTTTTGGTTTTAGACATGGTTGTTTGTTGGGTATTAGATGGTGGGACTTACTTGGGTTGGTTAGGGTCATGGATCAATCCCTTAGTTTGGAATTACACAAAACACTATCATGGTATATGTTAACAATTCCGTCGACTCAAGGTATGCGTTTGGTTGGTTTGATTAGGTAATGAGGGTGGTCTCTGGTCTTGGTTGGACTTAGGAAGCCCATTAAGATAAGGCCCTTGTTCAGGACGTTTTAAGTTTGTATATGAGCTTTGGGTTCATGGTTATTTGAGATTCCATAAAGACATGTCTAGTAAATTCTCATTTAAGGGTGTATAGAGCACCACACTAAGAAAGGAGAGGATTCAAGGACTTTAGGAACGTTTTACTTTCTTGTTTTCTTACTTTGAGCTATAGAGTCTAGGGTCTTATATTCTTCTGATTTCCATTAGATAGTTTATAAATCATTGCACAATGATTTGAAGCTAACAAAAACTCTTCTATCCCAAATAGGGAAAATGTTAATGGGACACGCTCTACTCAGGGGATCCATAGTTAGTCTAGGGGTTGATTCTTATTATTCTTGAGTCCCACCAGTTCCTTATAGTCCTCATCAAGATAAAGTGATGAATGCGGAGTTTCGTTAGACAATTCATATGATTGCTCAGTTGGTTGCTTCAAAGGATGAGCGTGGATCATTTGGTATTCCATCTTCTGAGGACACAAGGGTTGGCCAGTTCATGTGGTTGATTCCTCTAATTTTTATTGGTGTTAAAGGGAAGGAGGGTCCTTTGGGTTTTCTAGATGAAATAGAAATATTCTTCAGGGTGATGTAGGCCATGATTGTGTAAGGAGTGAATTTCATTGCCTATCAGCTAAAGGATATGGCATACCGATGGCATGAGGAATGAGATAAGGTAAATGGTGATGATGATAATGATAGTTATCTTTATAGCAGATTTTCTCAAATGCATTTTTAGATTGCTTCTTTCCTTAGAAGTTCAGGGAAGAAAAAGTAGAGAAATTTGTTAATCTAAAATAGGAAAAAATATCAGTCAAGTAGTATGCCTTAAAATTTCACCAGTTGTGTAAGTATGCTTCAAAAATGATGTCTGATATGAGGGCTAGGATAAGAAAGTTTTCTTCAGGATTGTCTCATGATTTAAGCCTTGAAAGTAAAAATGCCTTACTGATCAAGGGCATGTATATTTCCAGGTTGAATATTTATATGCAATAGTGGAGGAGAAATAAAGGAAACAACTGGAGGTAGGGGAAAGGCAGGATAAGAAGTTTAGGTTCTCTGAGAATGATGGTAAACAACAAAGTGGTAGGGATGGTGGTAAGTGGTGAAAGAAGAAGTTAGGGAGTTCTTATTCTTTCTCCACTGCAAGTGCTTCCTACCTAAAGCCTTCAGGTAACATGAGTTAAGAGGGTAGCAACAACTTTAGGCCACAGGGTGCCTAATATCAAGAGAGTGGGGATCAATTAACCTATTAATGTCCTTCTTTTTATGTTTTATGGTCAATTATATCAAGGTTTTTGTGATAAGGGAAGGGTGAGGTGCTACAATTGTAGTCACCCTATCCATATTCTTGGAAATTGAACCATTGGTTAGGTTGCTTCAAGGGAAAATTAGGTTCCAGTTGATTCATCATCTACTCATACATGAAAGGCTACTGCTTCTGCATCTTTTTATCCTTTTGTTACCGGCGTAGCCCAAAATTAGTTATATACTCTTTCATCCCAACATAAATCTGAGGCATCGCTTGATATTGTGAGTGGTATGTTGAAACTTTCCTTTTGTTATGTGTATTATTTACATGATCCAGGATCAACTTCTTTTTTTACCCTATTTGTGGTTGTGTATTTTTGTTTTTGTCCTGAGGTCATTTCGGATCCTTTTTCATTATCTACCTCGGTAGATGACTCTGTGGTTGCTAAAATAGTTTGTATGGGCTTTGTGGTATCTATTTGTAGTAATGACACATGGTGGATTTTGATGTCATTATGGGTATGGATTGGATACATTCGTGCTATGCGTCCTTTTATTTTTGGACCCATAAGGTTGTCTTTAGGTTCCCTAGTGAACCAGTTATTGAATGGGAGGGTGGTTCACTAGCTCCTAAGACGAAGTTCATATCTTATCTTAGAGCTCAAACATTAATCTTTAAGGGGGGTCTCAATCATCTAGTTTGGGTTAAAGATTCTAACCCGGAAGGTCTTTCTTTACATTTAATTTCGGTGGTGAATTAATTTCCTGAGGCCTTTCCAGATGATCGTCCTAGTTTTCTCCCAGATAGAGAGATTGAGTTAAGGATTGACTTGGTTTCGGACACTTGCCCAATATCTATTCCTCCTTTTAGGATGGCCCCGACTGAGTTTAAGGAGCTTAAGAAGCCACACAAAGATCTTCTAAATAAGGGTTTCATCTATCATAGTTTATCCCGATGGGTTGCACTAGTGTTATTTGTGCCTATATGGATGGTTCCATTTGGATTAGCATTGACTATCGACAGTTGAATAAGGTAACTGTTAAGAACAAGTATCCTCTTGCAAGGATAGACGACTTGTTTGATTTGTTGCAAGTGCCAATTCTTTTCTAAAATAGATCTTTTTTCTGGGTATCATCAGCTTAAGATTAGGGAGGTGGATATACCTAATAAAATGTTCCGTACTAGGTGTGTGCACTTTGGCTTTTTGGTGATGTCATTTGGGTTTACTAATGCCCAAGTGGAATTCTTGGATTTGATAAATAAGGTTTTTCATCATTTTCTTTATTTTGTTTGTCATTGTGTTCATAGATAACATCATGGTGTATTCTATGAGTGAGGTGGATTATGACAATCACGTCAGTGTCATGTTCCAGACCATGACGGAGAATCAGTTATAAGCCAAATTCTAAAAATATGAATTTTGGTTGAACCACTGATAACGTTTAACTTACATGTCAATTTCAGTGCAAGGTGGTTATCGTCAATATATTTACCCAACTTTGAAGTCGGGGTTGAATCCATGAGAAATAATGTGAATGGCGATCAAATTAATTCAAAATGATACATACAAGATCAATTCAAATGAATAGTACAAATAGATAAAATAGGGGAGATAGGTACCTACACTAATATTTCTTTTTGGGTTTTTCTAGTATAAATTCCAGGCTACAAATAATTAGAGATTTTGCAATTATGCACAGATCTTGGGATTATACATTATTAAGGGAGTGACATATGGGATCTAGTTATCAACATCATTTTAGTAGGTCAAATATGGGTAGGCTTGGTTATTGATTTTGATGCTAGTCTTTTAACCAAACACCAAACTTTCACCCATTGATTCTTTCAAATACCTAATAGGTGTGTTCAACAATTAATAACCAAACATCAATCTAGGCATTCCTATTTCTAGGATGATACCCATTGCATAGGTAACCTCATATTAACCCTTATGTCTAAGATAGTGAAAATTTGGCAAACTACACGAATAATTATCTATCATTGCTTTGGTCTTTATATCCCTTTTTTTGAGGATGATATGGATTCATACACTTCACCCAAAACCCTTCTTTTGAAGATGGCCTCGAGCTTTCTAGAGCTTGGAGCTTTCACTCATCAAAACCATGTGGGTATTTAGAACTTTTTCTCATCAAATCCCAACCAAGTTAGCATAATAATTATGTAACCCATAAATAAGAACTACCAAACATATGCTATAAATAAGAACTACCAAACAGATGCTAAAAATAACAACCCACACACACTTTAACCCCTATTCAAACATAACCCCAAGAGGGAGATTTAGCTCCACATAAGATAAGTAAGCATAAATATACTAATAATCTCCATTTAAATATTTTTTTTGAATATTCAAGAGAAAATTGCTTCAAACATGGCTCTCCGACAATTTCAACAATGGAAGTGAGCAAATCTTCCACTTTAAAAGTCTCCAATGTATTTTTTACCCAAAATTTATACTAGATTTTTTTCTCCAAAAATGGGGAATACAAAGTCTAGAGCTAAAACCTTAAAATTGGATAAGAAGCAATGTGATAGAATTAAATCTTCATCAAACTAGGGCTGGAGTTGTTTTGTTCAAATTTGGATCTTCACGTGCAATTACAGTTTTTCCCTTGGGCTTAACATTTCCACTAATTCATGATCACGCAAGTGTCACTGCGACCACGACTATGAAAGCGTGATTAAGATCCAGGGTTATGGTTTGTTGACCATCTTTACTGACCATGACCAATCGGTTGCGACTGTGAAACCTGAGGCCCTTTTGTTTCAGGTCTTTAGCTGCACTTTTTGGTTCCCTTTTTGATCATTTTGAGCTCTAATCCACATCCTTCCAACCCTTTAGCTTTATGCCTATAAGAAGTGGACATTAGTTTATCTAGTTGCAATCATGTCTCATTTATTCATCCATAACATGGTAATATTCATGAAAAGTGAGTATGATTAGGTGGTAATCTCACCACTCATCAATTTTTGTAACTTTTATGTGTCATATTATTTCTAGTAAGGGGATATTGGTGCATCCGTAAAAGGTTGTAGTGGTTATGAAGCTTACTAGACCCACGAATGTAGGTCTCGAGTTGATTCACCACTCAACTGGTGCACTCTCTTAGGTAACTTGTTGGTTACTTAAGTCATAGGCAGCTTATTGGGTATCACCTACGAGAATCTATTGTCTCTTAGGAAATAATATCTTAAAAGACATAAAAGTCTTTTACTAGATGAGGTATTCATCGCGTAAGCGACGCCTTGTCTCTCAAACGATACCTGGGTAGGTTGAATCCGCTATTTTTGTGATTTTTTACAATTTTTGAAAGTTTTATCTTGCTTATTTAAGTTTTTAGGCAATTTCATCCATTTTGACGCATGAGTAATCTCCAAAACTCCTATTTCAATAGGTATCCTTTATGTCCTTTTAAAACATGAATTTAATGATGAAATTTAGGAATTTTGGGTTATAAGGGCTAAAATTTTGAGTATATAAATTTAAACTGCAATTCCAACTTGTTTTAACTTCTGTTTACTTCTATAAGTTCCTTTATTAATGGAAAAAGATACTTTTGGTCTAAAATACTAATTTTACCCTTTGTTAAAAAAAATTCTTTTCAAGGGTTCATTTTTACCCCAACTGGAAAATTGACAATATGGGTATAGCTTCATCTTTATATATAGATTAAATATTTGTGTAGTTTAGTTTAATTTGGGTCTGTTCAAAAGGTGAAAACTCAGTGCTGAAGGCTTGTTTACATCGATGTTCGGCATGTGAGGTCATTGATGGCCTACCTTTCTTAACACTGGGTTGCATAGCTAATATTGATATAAAATCAGGTTATATGTGTGGTAAATAATCATTGAAATGGCTATTAATAAAGTGTTGTGCAGGTGTGGTGTCCTATGTTGTTTTTAATTGGTAGTATTAAGACATTATCTGCTATATATGACACTGTGGGTCTTTTATGATATTGTTCCCGATATGTTTGTATGTTTTTAGTGAAAATCCTAATCTAGAATTTAGGTGCACCGTACAATAGATGGTTCAAGTTATATTTGTCGTATATTTGAGGTAGCGGTTGATCTATGCTTCTGTAGTTCATCCACCACCTCTTGATGTTTATTTTATCTCTTATTTTGTAATCGAATACATTTTATTACCCTTTTGAACTATCATTGTATCTTATGACATTCGAGATATATTCAATAGTTCTTACAATGTGACACTAGGTTTTGGTGAGATTCTTTGTATTATTGTTATTTACTTTTTGCCTTTATTACTGATTTGTGGTTCGAGTTTGTTTTTGAAGTCTTGACTTGGGTTTTTGTATTTATTTCAAAATTTTCCCCAACCACTGCCTCACTCCTTCACGGTTAGCAATCACACCCTGCTATAATTGCCTATTTAAAACCATTACCACACAACTAAAACAACCATTCCATTTATTATTAGCCAAGTCTATAAGTAGTGGTAACGTCATACCGACTATAGCTTGTAAGCAATGTCCTTAGCCGACCATTTACAATAGAAGGTTTTCCCATGTACTCATAGATTATATTATTTATTTGTTTAGGGGATTCCTATGTACCCTAAAATATATTCGTTGTCATGTTTTCTTTGGGGATTTCCTTGTACCTCACAAGGATGTTCAATTAGGCCATATCCATGACCACTTAGACCTTACTATTAGACATTCCAAAACCATTTAAACCATTTAGGGTTCCATTACCACGTAGTGCTATGCAATAGTTCCAATAAAAGTCCAACACTATCGTAAAAGCATTTTTGTAGGCATCTTATAAAACATGTTGGGGGCATAGTGTTTCCAAATCCAAAACCAGGTACCAATTAGCCATTCCCATGCAACCAAATGTTCAAACCATTATTATACTATTAAAACTATGAGTAAAAGACATGGGAAAACTATAACCAACCATTATAACTAAAACCCCAACATATATTTGAAAATCCAAAATCATTCAACAATTTATCCATGAGAAAGGTTCATAAAACATAACTTTTGTTGGAACTAACATTAAGGGAGGAGTAACATGCCTTAGATTACAAAGATTATGTAGAGAAATCACCCTTGTAAGCCCTAAATTGACCCTATTGATGAAACCCTTGCCGTCCTTTACCATGATTCTTTGTGAGAATTTGAGAGAGTTTCTAAATGTTTAAGATTAGAATATTATAGTAAATGATGTCTCAAGAGTTATATAAGCCCTGGGGCATAAGTGGTTAAGAGGGGAAATGTCAAGATTACCCCCAACTTAAACAACATAATATTCTTGTAGAACGGTATGACCATCCCTTCCCAACTGTGACCTACGATATGAGTGGTACACTCTACTCATATCCCAAGAAGAATCTCAACCTCTACACTGACCAACACATGACTCCAAAGTCCCCCTCGTACCCATACATTTGATTGCAACCCGTAAACTATACCATAGGGTGAATAGAGTCACCTAGGTTAAGTCATAGGACATCATGCGAGTTGCATCATATGACTCACACCCTATTATACAACCCTTATAGAGTAGTCGTACATTAGACAATATCCAACCAAACCATACTGTTCAACATACGAATGATGGCCCCTACACAATACAAAATTATACGACTAGTACCCCTAGTCGTATGATGTCCAGAGAGTTCAAAACTCAGGAAATTTCTAAGGATTAAAACCCACGTTGTTTCATGGGATGCATGGGTATGGTGAATAAACTAGGAGATTGTGATTTCACCAATATGTGACTTTGGAAGAGGTTATTTCCTTAACCCCATATTGTGAAATTTACTTTGAGTATAAAAAATATGCACATTGAATTACACCATTAAATTATTGGAAGATGTGAATGATTATACAAGCATAATGATTTTTAATTGAACCTTGTGCGTGATAACGCTTAATTACACTCTTGTATGGGTGGAAGAGATCATTGTCAATACAAAAACCAACTAGGTTGGGGTCGAATCCCACAGGGACTAAGGTGTGAACTCAAGTTGTTTACGATTTAATTAACCGGTAGTTTACTGTTTCTTGAAATAGGGTTTAAGTTTTGCAAATAATTGATTGTCACTTTGAATTTGATGTGTGTAATCAAGATTTAATGAAATAACTAGGATTATGTTTTCCAAGGCTTACGGTACATGACAGATGCTAAAATTTGCTCAAGACTTTCACAGTGGTTAAGATCACAAGTTATCTTTATCGATGATATGCTCAAATGTCTCTCGACCTATTCAAGCATCTATTTCCTAATCTTCTTGGACGTAGGGTATCGCTATGCACTGTCCAAACTTTACCTCAGGTTAATCAACCTTGTTACAATGCTGATTATTAAACGAAGCCTTTTCAGGTCCCTGTTTATAATTCACTTCCTACTGTTTATGATTTCTTTCTTAAGAAAAACAAAGTAGGTACGCCTACTTTTTGTAACTAACGGACGTAAATTATAATATCAAAATTACCAAGAAATCCTAACACCAATTAAATCTTGAGTATTTAACACCTTATCATGACCTAACCCTAGATCCCATGATCCAAGTTACAAGTGTTTAGCCACTCATGATGCAAGAAACAAATATTCAAATTGAATTTGTTACAGAAAGGATTAACTTACAATGATGTAGAAAATAAAAAGTATACTTTTAATTGAATCACAAGGCAATGTTCCAAAATATTGGTCTTAAAGAGAGAGAGAGAAAAATTGTATCTTCCATCTTGTGGGATATGTCAACCGATCCGCAAAAACCCTTAAAAAAACTTTTTTATAATTAACCCTAAATAAGGAAATAAAACTAAAGTTATAGATTTTCCTCGGAATAGATGACGGTGACTGTGACAGCCTATAAGGTGATTGACGGCCTATCACAGATGTCTTCAGATTCTCTTTAAGTTTTTCTTTAGCTGTTTCAGGCTGACGGCGACAATGACATCCTATCAGGAGTCTGACGGCACGTCATCGATGTCAGCTCCTCTTCCATTTTGAGAATTTCTGCCTAAGGTTGACGGTGATCCTGACGCCTTATCACAACTCTAATACCTTATCACGACATACTGTCATATCGTTAAATCAAATTGTATTCTCTGGTTAAGGCTAATGACATCCCTGAAGACTTCTCACACTTTTGACTTATTATCACCAGATAACGTCACAGTATTCAATTTATGCCAACTCTCTGGTAACATTTAACGTCAACTGTGATAGCCTTGATGGGTCTGACGACTCATCACAGATGTCGTCAGCCATACTTCTCTTTTGTTTTCTCTAGATTTTAATTTTTTTGCGTCCATTCTTTTTTTTTTCTCTACTCCATCAGCTTATACTATAAAATCAACATAAACACATCAAAAAAACAACAAAAGTTGTTTAAGATCTCCCAATTGTTCTAGGTTAAAGACGTTAAATGTGTTAGAAATTGCTCACATATCCACACCCTCAACTTAAAATAATTTCTTGTCCTCAAGTAGCTTATCCAACTAAGAGAAAACATAGCATATTCAGCAGCCAATTTTTCATTTAAGCTCAATACAAAGTTATTCCTCCTATGCCAAACCAACTAATACCAATTGTGCATATCATTGAAATAAAAACAATACTGTAACTCAAAGGACTCAAGCGATGACATCAATCTTAGTCTCAACAACCATTCACATACCAATGCCACACTATCTAAATAAGCAAGTAGCTAGTAACGATACCAGTGTGCCCTCACAAAAAAAAATCCCCCTATTTTTATATAAGGAATCCAAAAATGCAAAAGTGGGGGTCACAAAAAGACTCTCACTCTCAAAAAAAAGTTTTAGTCAGTGTATTCCAAGTACCATAGGCTTGCCCTTATTTTCGTTGCCAAGATTTTTAGATAGGCCAGCTAGAATCACTATAGGACTTCTTTTAGGCTTATAATGTGGTTTGGGGCTGGTATGATATTCATGTTCATTTAGAGTGACAATGCCTCCTTGACACAACACTACTTTCTTGGGGATCACTTATTATCCTCTTTCTCTTGTCCTCTTCTCTTTATCATCAATATTTTAGTTGGGTGCTATTCTTCCCCCTCTCCCCCTTATTATTATATATATATATATATTTTAGTACCTGGCTTCTATTATTTCTCCTTTATTCCACCCTTCTTCATCCTCATCCTACACCATACACCTCTATGATTGCTACCCTCAACTTAGGTTGTTTGCTTAGGTTAAGATACTGAGTATCCAAGGAAGGACAGGGAAAAATAGGTTCATTGTGTTATAAATGGGAAGGTAAAAGGAGCCATATGAAATAAATGGTCAATTTAGGCTCTACACAAGGATCCAGAGGTGTTATGCATATAAAGGCGGTTATTTTGGCTAAAAGTGGGTTAATTAACAACGGGCGATAATCCTATCCTACTATCTTATGACTATGGCAAGACCAACCAGGAAAGTTCTGGATTTAGCATACAGAGGGAAATAAGTAATAGCTCATACACATCTAGCACACAAGTATATCACAGACCACTGCTTATCTTGTTAATCCAATTGTTAAGCAATGATCATCAAGCAGCTATAACTAATGCGACAACAAGATTCACACTATTCACAAGTAAATCTAATCGACACAATTTATTAAACAATACATTGGAGAGGTGTTTGAAAGTCAATCAAAAACATATCAGCTGCCTTTTGTGCTTTAATTACTCTTAGTTACCATAACGTTTGTTTTCTTCTATAAGTTGCTTTATTAATGGAAATTATACTTTTGGTCTAAAATACTAATTTTATCCTTTTTTTTTCAAAAATTCTTTTCAGGGGTTCGTTTTGACTCCAACTGGAAAATTGACAATATAGGTATAATTAGCTTTATTTTTATGTATAGATTAAATATTTGTGTATTTTAGTTGAATTTGGGTCTAGTCATAAGGTGAAAACTTAGTGCTAAAGGCTTATTTACATCGATATTCGGCATATGAGGTAGATGATGGCTTACCTTTCTTCACACTGGGTTGCATAGTTAATATTGATATTAAATAAGGTTATTTGTGTGGTAAATAATCATAGAAATGGCAATTAATAAAGTGTTGTGCAGGTGCGGTGGCCTATGTTGTTTTTAATTGGCAGTATTAAGACATTATATGCTATATGTGACAGTGTGGGTCTTTTATGATATTGTTCCCCATATGTTTGTATGTTTTTAGTGGAAATCCTAATCTATTCACCTTCTATTCTAGATAGATGATCTGCAACCAGGTTTTCAAAACCTTTTCTATCTTTGACCTAGAAATCAAATTCTTGTAGCAGCAACACCCATCTAATAAGCCTTGGTTTTCCATCCTTCTTAGCCATCAAATACCTCAAGGAAGTATGATTGGTGTGGACCACTACTTTGGTCCCAAGCAGATTAGCTAGGAATTTCTCGAAAGCATATACTACAACCAAATGTTCCTGTTTAGTGACGATGTAGTTCTTTTGCGCTCCATTCAGTTCTTTGCTGGAGTAATATATCAGACGAAACAGTTTGTCCCTCTTTTGTCCCAATACAGCTCCCAGGGCAACACCACTTGCATCACACATTATCTCAAATGGTTTTGCTCAGTCAAGTGCAATAACAATAAGTTCTTCAACCAGCTTCTTTTTAAGGCACTCAAATGCCTTCAAGCACTCGTTATGAAAGAAAAATTTCAATTCCTTCTCCAAAACCTTGCAAAGTGGATTTGCAACCTTAGAGAAGTCTTTTATGAATCTCCGCTAAAAGCCTGCATGGCCAAGAAAACTATGCAGTCCCTTCACTGAAATGGGAGGTGGTAGTTTCTCGATAACTTCCAATTTTGCTTGATCAAGTTATATCCCTTTTCAGAAAATTTATGGCCAAGAACGATGCCCTCCTGTACTATAAAATGACATTTTTCCCAGTTAACCACTAGGTTAAATTCAACACATCATTGCAATGCCATATTTAGATTTTCCAAAAATATTTAAAATGAATCACCCACCATAGAGAAATTATCCATGAATACCTCTATGGTGTCTTCCACCATATCAGAGAAGATAGACATCATGAATCGTTAAAAAGTGGTGGGTGCATTGCATAGCCCAAATGGCATCCTTTTAAATTCAAAGGTTCCATATAGGCATGTGAATGTCGTATTCTCCTAATCTTCAAGAGCAATACAAATTTGGTTATATCCAGAATAACCATCTAAGAAGTAATACAACCCCTACCGGCCAATCGGTCAAGCATTTGGTCCATAAAAGGCATTGAGAAGTGGTCCTTTAGAGTCCAAGAGTTTAACTTATGGTAGTCTATGCAAACTCTCCACCCAGTTACTGGCCTAAGTTGAATCACTCATTCTTTCCATTAACAACCACCGTAATACCCCTTTTCTTGGGCACACATTAAACTGGGCTCACCCATTTGCTATCAGAAATAGGGTAAATCACTCTTACATCCAACCATTTAATAATATCCTTCTTAATCACCTTTTCCATTAGTGGCTTAAGAGGCACTGATGTTCTGTGGTTGGAATACAATCTTTCTCAAGTTGAATTTTATACGTGTAGATGCCCAGGGGAATACCAATAATATCTGCGATGGTCTACCCGATTGCTCTCTTGTGCTTCTGAAGTGCTAAAATAAGTGCATTAACCTGTTGTTCTCCTAAATCAGCTGCAATGATAATAGGTAGCGTGTTCTTTTTACCCATAAACACGTACCATAAATGCCTAGGAAGCTCTTTCAACTCCAATACTGAAGTCTCTTCAATAGATGGCTTGGCTGGCGGCGTTGGTCGATTAGCCAGATCAAGGTCAAACTTTTAGGGAGCATAAGGATATGAACCCAGGCATATCAAGGCATAAAATGTCTCTTCGTACTCCCTATTGCCTTCAATATCATAATTCATCATGGTCACAACCAAAGGTTTGATAACAAGTTGCTCAGTTATGGGCACGTCCTGTTTGTCCTCAAAACACACAGAAACTACTGAGAACACACTTATTTCCTCAAGCTGTTTCATTGATTTGCCGACATCAGACTATCCTACTTCATCATTCATCCTGAATAAGAGCTCATTCTCTCTCAATTCGATGAACAAATTTTGGTTGCGAGGAAAGATTGATCCAAGATTATAGGCATCTCAAAGTCCACCTTGCAGTCTAGAATGAGAAAGTCTATAGGGATTATGAAATTGGAAACCTCTACCAACACATCATGCATAATGCCGACAGGTCGCTTTACTGACCTATCCGCCATCACCAGTCTCATGTTGGTGGGTATGGGATTCCCCAGACCCAACTTTTTATAAATAAAAAATGGCATCAAATTAACGGTTGCTCCCAGATCACACAGTTCCTTGGTGAATTCTATAGTTCCAATTGTGCAGGGAATAGTGACTGCACCTAGGTCTGGCTTCTTCTGCATTAAGTTCCTTGTAGAAATAGCACTACAAATGTGGAGATCTACCTCCAATTCGTAGCTCACCATTTGTTTCTTCATCAGAAGGCCCTTCATGAATTTCGTATATCCTGGCATTTGATTAAATGCATCAATCAAAGGTATATTTATTGTTAATTGCTTCAGCATTGCCATAAATTTACTGAATTTTGCATCATCAGCCTTTTTCTTAAATTTTTGAGGAAAGGGAGGTGGTGGTCTTGGGATAGTTCTCAACACCACTTCCTCTTACTTTTCCCTCACCTCCTCTAGAGCATCGACAGAGCTCTTCAGCTTCTCAGACTCCTCTTGATTTCTTTGTTCTGGTTTATCCACAACTACCTTATTATTCCCAGACTTCCTAACGGAATAAGATCTTATGACTCCTAGTGGTAATAGCCAGACATGAGCCATCAGTTTGTAGATTTTGAGCCATTTTACTAGACATAGAACTACTCCTTCCATAGTTTAGCGCTACAGAAAGTTGGCTCATCTACTGCTCCAACTACTTTGTAGAAGTTGAGTGTGAACTAACCAACTGACTCAGAGTAGAAAATTCACTCTTCATAGTATTTACCCCTGAGTTGCTAGCCTCAACTCCCTTCAATAGTTTTTCCATCAAGTCCTCTATAGAAATCTTTCCAGAGCTAGTTGCAGTAGCTTTCTGATTTACAGGAAGAACATATAACCCACTCCTTTCATTTTTGCTTCTCCAGTTCCCTTGCTCGTTGTCTCTATAACTAGGATTGTAATAAATATTCTAACCTTGATTCCATTGGCTATTACCTCAGAAACACCCTTGATTATTAACATAATTAGCCTCTTTTTCAGTCTCAACATCTACTCGGCCCTAAAAAGTCACAGCCTTTACTTTCTCAGTCTTCCCCAATAATAAGTGCTGGGTATGCAAGTCCATATGAGTCTTTAGATGGGCCATATATTTATCCCACTCCTTATCTCTCCTATATTGTTCAGCAATCATTCCAACATGAACAGTGGGGCTTGCCACCACAGAATCCCTGGTGTACCAAGCTCAACTCCGATTGGTTATCCTATTCAGCATGTATGAGGCATCTTGAAAAATAGATCAACAAATGAGTCACCAACAATGTTATCTACAATCGGCTTTGTTACAGAGTTAAGAGCCCTGTATAAAGTCTCCTTCAAATGTATGTCTATTATGTTATAGTTCGGACACTATGTCAGCTTTTTCTTGAACCGCTCCCAAGTTTCATGCAAGGCCCCATTCGGGAGCTGTCTAAAGTTGTTGATCTCATCACTTAACTGTACCCTCCTGGAAGGAGAAAAGAACCTTTCTAGGAAAGCTCCTTTCAACTGTCTCCATTTAGTTATAGAATCAGGCGTCAGCTCATTCAGCCACAATGTTGCCTCCCCAGACAGAGACAATGGGAATAGCCTCAATCGGTTAGCATTCTGGCTCACTCCTAGAATATCAAAAGGTTTTCAAATTGTGACAAAATTCACCAGATGCAAGTTAGGGTCATCCCCAGGAAGGCCTCCAAATAACAATTTCATGTTTAGGAGTTGGATCATCGTTATTGTAATATTGAACTTTGCTCCAGGTGCCAACGGTGGAAAAGTAATGTCACCCGTTGCACCTGATCCATACATACCGTAATCGTCATCATGAAACTCATACTTCAACAGTTGTTCTGCCATTCTTTGTTATGCGTTGAAGTTTCAAATCAAGATGTGCTTGGTGTACACTATTAAGATCCTGGAAATAAACAAAAACAACAAATAAACGTAAATCTAGAAAATGAAACTAACAGAAAATTAGTGCACATAAACATTCAGTTTACAACCGTATTCCCCGACAACAGTGCCATTTTTTGATAATTTTCAAATTACACTCTTGAATGGGTGTAAGTGATCTTTTTCAATATAAAACCCAACTAGGTCGACCCACAAGATAGAAGCTACTATTTCTCTCTCTCTCTCTCTCTCTAGGACCAATATTTTGGAGCTTTGCCTTGTGATTCAATTCAAAGTATACTTTTGATTTTGTTCATCATTAAAAGTTAATCCTTTCAATTATGAATTCAATTTGCATACTTGTTTCTTGTATCATGAGTGGCTAAACACTTGAAACATAGATCATGGGATCTAGGGTTAGGTCTTAATAAGGTGTTAAATACTCAAGATTTAATAGGTGTTAGGATTTCTTAGTAATTCTGAGATCATCATTTACGTCTGTTGGTTGCAAACAGCAGGCATACCTACTTTGGTTTCCTTGAGAAAGAAATTATAAACAGTAGGAAGTGAATTATCAACAGGGACTCGAAAAGGCTTCATTTAGTAATCAGCGTTGTCACAAGGTTGATTAACCTAAGATAAAATATGGATAGTGCATAGTGATTCCCTAAGTCTGAGAGGATTAGGAAATTAGATGCTTGAATAGGTCGAGAGACATTTGAGCATATAATCAATAAATATAGCTTGTAATCCTAACCACCGTGAGAGTTTTGAGTAAATTTTAGCATCTGTCATGTACCGTAAGCCCTTGTGAACATAATCTTGGTTATTTCATAAAATCTTGGTTACAAACATCAAATTCAAAGTGACAATCAATTATCTGCAAAACTTAAACCCCATTTCAGGAAATAGTAAACTACCGGTGAATTAAATCATAAAAAACTTGAGTTTACACCTTATTCCCTGTTGGATTCGACCCCAACCTAGTTGGGTTTTGTATTGACAACGATCGCTTACACTCATTCAAGAGTGTAATTGGAGCGTTATCAGTGGGTTGTGCAATTCCCGTAAAATAATGTATAATTCCACCAAGGATCCATATATGTCCCCAAATAATAAAGTTGGTTTGGTATGTTGATGTTACCTTAAAAGTATAGTTGGTGTGACGATACCAGCTATGTATGCCTAAATGTTTTTCATTGTTAAGTGAGATGGAAGGTGTGATAAAATATTTAATTAGGCTTTAACAAGGGTTGTGTAGTTGAGTTGTGAAAGTAGAGGTCCCAAGGGGCCAATACTAGGAACCGCAGTTGCCAACGTGTGGGTCTAAATGATCTTCTCATGTACCTTAACCATTCTAGAGGCTTAACCTAAAACCTTGCTATGCTACACAAAAACACAACCAAGCCGCACATGGGATGCATCTCAATAAACCACAAATCTATCAGTCCCTTTAGGAAAAGTCAATATTGGAGCCGAAATCATCTTGTCCTTCAACTTCTCAGAACTACCCTCACAAATATCAAACCACAAGAACTTCACATTCTTTTGAGTTAACATAGTCAACAAGGCAGCTATAGTTGTGAAACATTCCACAAATCTCCTGTAGTAACCAACTAAACCCAAGAAGCTCCGAATATCGGTTGGAGTCATGGGTTTAGGCCACTTCTTAACCACTGCATCCTTTTGTGGTTCCAACGTGATCCCTTTACTAGATATGACCTAACCTAAAAAAGTGACAATGTTCAACCAAAAATTCACATTTAAAAAATTTAGCATATAGCTACTGATCTTTCAGTGTCTACAAAACAATGTGGAGTTGATCGGCATAATGCACCTCACTCTTAGAGTACACCAAAATATCATCTATGAATACAACGATGAACAAATCAAAATATAGACCAAAGACCCTATTTATCAAGTCCATGAATGTCGTCGGGGTATTGTCAAACCAAAAGATATAACAAGAAACTCAAAATGCCAATTTCGCATACGAAAGGCAGTCTTAGGGATATCCACCTCCCTAATCTTTAACTGATGATACCCGAATTAAAGATTGGTCTTAGAGAAATCATAGAACCCTGGAGCTGATAAAATAAGTCATTTATCCTTGGAAGAGGGTACTTATTCTTTACTGTAATCTTATTCAACATTTCAGAATCAATACACATAGAAAGGAAACCATCCTTCTTCCGCACGAACAAATAGTGCACCTCACGAAGACACACTGGGACGGATAAAACCCTTGTCTAAAAGATCCATTAATTGCTCCTTAATCTCTTTTAATTCAGCTAGAGCCATTCTATACGAGGGTATAGAGATAGGGAGAGTGTACGAAATAAGATCAATCCCAAATTCAATATCACTATTAGGAGGGACACAAGGAAGGTCATCATGGAAGACCTTAAGAAATTCATTAACCGCTGGGACAAAATGTAAAGAAGGACCATCCAAGTTAGAATATGTAACCCAGATAACTTGATAGAGTCACACCTTAGAGATTAATCTCTGAGATCTAAGGTACAATATGAACCTTCCCTTGGGTGCTAGAGAACTACCTACCCATTCAATAACTAGCTCATTGAGGAATTTAAAGATCACCATACGAGTCCAACAATTTAGAGATGCATAGCACGAGTAGAACCAATGAATCCCCAATATGACCTTAAAATCAACTATCTCTTATTCAAACAGATCCACCAAAGTCTCTTGACCACCCAAAGATACCATACAACCACTATAGAATCTCCTGGAAATCGTAGAGTCACCTACTAGTGTAGAAAAAGAAAAGAGGTATAAAATACACTTGGGTGCAAAACCAAAATACAAAAGTACATATCACGCGAAAATAATTTTAATATACCAGTAACGACCTCAGGCAAATGCCTCTAACTCTTGATAGGTAATGAGAGTGCAGATTTATTTTCAACTAGGGCTGGAGCCACGTGCTGCACCCTATTGTGCTGGAGATGATACAACACCCTATTATGCTGGAGATGATAAAGTGTCAATTGAAACCTTCTTTTCAAAAAATCAACCTCATCCCCTGGAAGTATGTATGCATGTTCCCTAGCTAACCACAGTTGAATCACTTGTCTTTTCCCTCATCACAGTACCTCCGGTGCAATCGACCACAAAATATGCAAATAGGATATGATAGTGCTGATTAGGGCCCACTAGCCTGAGATTGAGCACCCTATAATCTCTAATTGTCACCACATCTTGCTGATGAGTAGAACCTAGAATTGTCCCACATCTTTTTGGACCATTTTTCACTATCCCAACTACTTTATTGTCAACCTCCCCCTTGCTCAGGATAATGGAATTTGTTTCCTTGGCTTTTCCTAATTTTAGCCAATTTCCCCTTTTCATACTCTACTTGTTTAATATACATAACTAGTCTGGAAATATCCATGTCCTTCTTCAACAATGAAGCCTTATTCTCTAAAATCAAGTCTCGATATAACCTTGAAGCAAACTTTATCATTTTTTCCATCATACTATAAACAAACTCTAAAGCATACCGAGATAATGGGTGATACATCAAGCATACACCTTTATTGACATCTTGCCTTGGTTCAGGTTAACAAACTCTACCATATTTGCCTCTCTTAGATCTTAAGGAAAGATGTGGTTAAGAAAATCTCTAGAAAAGTTCTCCCAACTGGCAGACTCAATATCAGTACCTTTGAGCTTCTCCCACTCTTCATACCAATAATGAGCTACATTTTTCATGTGGTAGGTTACAAACTCCATACCTTCCACCTCAGTAAATTGCATCACCCAAAAATCTATTCCATTTCATCATTGAAGCCCTAAGGATCCTTATAAACTTTTGTACCAGTAAACACAAGAGGATTCAACCTCATAAATTGTCAAAATTTTATGGCGTCAAATGATGGGATATAAAATACATATGGTCAGTCTAAGAGGTGACAAACTGAGGGAGCAAATAGATCAACTAGCGAAACACAACATTAGACACATCAGCTTGAGGTGTCTGAGGAGGGATAAGAGGAACCAGTAGAGCTCCATTTGGCAATCAGAGACAGTGTCCCTAGACCTAGTCTAAATCCCTAGGGTATGACAGGCTTTACACCTATTCTCCTCAGTTAGGATAGAAGGGTTCCGATATATATCATACCATCTCGAGGAAATAATTTAAAAGATGAATAAATAAGAATTAGAGAGATCTAAGACCGTAGACTCTACAACCAGAAAATAGAACAAAAGAAAGAAAAAAATTCCTAAATTCCTCATAGCCTTAGCCTTTTGAGTGTGCTGTACTACACACTTTTAAAAGAGACCATATTCGACATGGCTTTATGGATACCCAATTGACTGTGAACCTAGGCTCTGATACCAATCTGACATGAACCAAACCAGGGCCTAGCTGTGTAGGGTATCTCAAGTCCAACAAGGGCTTGAGACCAACCCCAATACCCAAACCATTAACCACCTTTCACTCTATGTCAGATGGATTTTAAACATATAATAAGATAAAATAGTACTAATTTAAAGCCATGATAACAAGTCTATAATAAAAACCAAAATACACAGTAAATTAACCATCCAATGCCAATCCCAATTAAAATATCAATAAAAATACTAAAACTAATACCGATATCGCATATGCCCATAGTAGTCTGACAAAGCCTTTAACTAGAATCAAAGGATATCCAGTCAGGATATGCCCATGACCATAGAAAAAAACTAAACACAGGATACAAAATGATATAAAGAAATCCATAACATGAAATGCGTACTTTTGAAGTATGGAAGAACACTACTTTAGTCTGACTAAGAAGTTGTCCTCAAATCACCAAGTTACTAAGCAAGAGAAATGAAAGTAAGGTTGGCTCCTACATTGCTTGGGGATACAATGTACGAAGATTGTTATCTGGGGAACGCTATCATGTAACTCAGGAATAAAGGTAAAGTAATTTCATTAATCAAAACAAAGTCAAACCATTGCATATTCACCATACGCAAATACATATATACATATATAACTTGTCAAGATAGGGAAAAAGGTTTAGCTTGTGTTTTAAAAAATCAAATTGGACTGTATAGATTTTCCATCATAAATCTACCCATCTGCTATATGGTTCTAGTGTTACCACTTGAACGAGCCTCGGTGCATATAGTTGAACGAACCGAAGATATCATGGATTATCATGGATTCTTGTGTACTCTTTGCCCTCTATGATACATATTTAAAAGTATAGACTTAGGGGAATACCACGTATCCCTCATATATATGGTCACGAAGACCAACCCTCATTTCGGAAAACATGAGTTTCTAATGTCTGTCCTTCTGGTTGACACCTTTAATGCTAGCTATTACACCCCCCAATATTGCAAAATTAAAATATTTAGCACATAACTAAACATCCAATTCTAGGTGTTAATTATTAAGGAATTATAAGTGGTATCATCATACTAACTATCGATTTCAAGCTATCTCACTAGCCAACACTTGGGGGATTCCCATGTACCCCGTAGAATCCATTACTAAAATCACTTAGGGGATTTTTGTATACCAAAAAAGGTTTTCATTATATAATCGCTTAGAGGATTCATGTGTACTGCACAAGGCTTTTAAAATATTTTATGATCATTCAACCTTTTATACCATGCATTAGTTTAAACATATAAGTCAAACCAAACACTTTTGGGATTCTAATGTACCGCTTGTTCAATTTCCCACCTTTCTCATAACAACATACCAATTTTACAATACAGGGTTGGGGTAATAACCACTTCCTAAATCACAAGTTTGGATAAAGTTACTATTACAATATTCCTCCACCCTACCCATGCACCATCACATTCAAAATAATTTTTAAGACATAAAAAACCATAAGAGTACAATGGGAAAACATTATTAAAACAAAAAAATTAAAAAAACCTAACTTTTATTTCAAAACCATAAAAATACAATGAAATCCATACCTAAAATAATCTACTTTAAGTAAAATAAAAATGAGGGAGGATTAACATGCGTGAAGTACCAAGAAATATGGAAGAGATTGCACCATTAGAAGCCTAGACGGACACTTTCTTTGAAACCCTAGCCTTAGCTTGAACAGAGAGTTTGAGAGAGTATTTGAGAGTGTTTTATCACGAATAATATGTTATTAAAGTCACAAATAAGGTTTTAAGTCATAGGATGAAAGAGTCTTAAAGTGGGAAATATCCAAAATTACCCTAGCTTAAAACTGTAAAAAGTCATCCTTGGTTATGAGTCAACCCATTAACTTGTCACAACATCAAATGAATCATAGCCTTGACTCCTATCCTGGACAGTGAGTTAGACACCTATGCATTGTCCAACTTATGACTGCATAATCCTACTAAAAAACTGACCTTACAAACTACGGATCTAGTTATGACTAACACAATACCCAAATAGGTCAGACACTAGTCAACCTACAACTTTACTTCTTGACTCATAATCTAATCCTCACGGCTCCTATGGAGCCACTTCTACTTAGAGACAAGTCAAGACACTAAGTTACTGATTTGGTTATGGTCTATCCTAACGACTTAGCATTACTTTGAATGACTTGTTACAACTAATTCATAACAAAGATAGAAAACCCTACCACCATCTACTGGAAAAGCTACGACTAGGGTTAGGTACCCATCAAGACACCATACAACTCATATGGTCAAGTCATAATCAACGTAGAGAGATCAAATCTCTAAAAATTTCCAAGGGTAAAAAATCTAGGGTGTTTTATTTAAAATAGTATTGTGCTTTATTTATTTATACTAGACTTGAGCATGAAAGAGGAGATCAAAGTGGGAAATTTCTATCTACATTGATTATTTCATGAAAGAGATAATTGGGATTAGAGAAGATTTGTTTAGCATCATTTAGATTTTATGACCCACTAATAGTGTTTGTTACTTGGAATAGTCAAATCCAACTATATCCATAGATTGAAACTATATGTGTTAATACGTGGTTCATATTGAATGAAATTTAGCAAAGAAATATTCCTCAATCGCGTGTAATATGCCGTATATACTTGAGGTTCAAAGGATAACTTGCTAATATGTGATTAATTTATGTGTAATAGTTAGAAAATTAGATAATTGATAGAATTGATTCTCAATAGTCTTATCACTTGTTTCCTATCATTTGTGAAATCCATTGATCATATTGTTCAAATTATAATTGATTTTATCCATGTTACATTTTAGTAATTGAAAACGCCCAAAAATATTTTGAATCCTTTGTTTGGATTATAGTGAGTGCTTTACTTCCTTACTTTATCAATTGCTAGTCATATAATTCCTTATAGAATTGACCCCGGCTCTAAGTTTGGAAACTATATTGCAAACGACTGTGTACTCTTATTTTTAGAGTGTATTTGTGCATTATCAAAATTAGCATCGTTGTTAAAAAATAATTTACCACATTGAGTTAGTTCAGAATTTTAGCTTTTTTTCTTTTATTCCAACTTGTCAAAAAGTGTTAAAAATTTCTTTTGTTTCTATGTTAGTTAGAATTTTTTTTTTATAATTGTTGTTGTGGCATCATAGGATTAAATGAGTTCGGTGGTTGCCAATCTTACCTTGAAAACCTATGTCTATATTTAAGGGGACCCTACTTTTGGAAAAATTCTCAAAATGCTCCTAGAATAAAGGTGTTGCACAATCTCGATCCTACAGGGAGTATAATTACTTCTTGTATGGTGTTCCATTGTTCTGATTATTATGCAACTCCCGTAGTTATGTTAAAAAAGATGTAAGTTTTTATTTTGTGCTTGATAGGTATCATGAAATAGAAAATAAAGAGGAATGTGTAAGACACACTGGTATTAAAGCTATGCATCAAAATATCTTGGACTGAATAATTAACATTGGTGAGGATATACATCTTTTGCACCAATTCATGGCAACAATTTGAAAGGAATATGAAAAAAAAAGATCATTATGATGATGACAATACCTTAAGTGCCATTGATTTAGCCCAATCCTCAAAAAAAGATCTTGAACTAGAGATATAAAGTTAAATGGTTGATCCAAAATGTTTGATGACTCAAATCAAAATTTCCAAAGTGAAGAAATGGGCAAAATTTAAAATGGAAAATAATAGTGATGAAGAATTCTCAAATTCTCTAAAAAAAATATGTTGAGTAGAGGTTTAAAAGAAAAATAGAAAAGAGAGGAAAATGTGGGAAAGACTTATAAAAATAGTGTGACATAGTCTAACATGGAAATTACGAAGATTTTTCCATTGACAGATTTTTTCTATCACTGATTGTATGTTAAAATTAAGAAAAAGTTGACAAGGAAGAAATTATGACCCACGAGTAGCTTTTGAATCAAACACAACAACTTGAAGCCTATGAGGCTCGACTAGAGAAACTTTTGATAATGATGGGTGAATTCCTCAGAGTGTATATTGAGTAATTTCAAGAGGTAACTAAAGTTTAAATAGCAACCCAAACATTAGAAAACAACTTTAATACAAAAACTCGGGCATGTAGTTTTCAACGTCAAATGCTTGTGAACAATATTAATGAGATGGTTTCAAATAAAGAATTAGTGAAGATTGATCTTAAATATTTCATGGTGAATTAACAACAAACTAATCAAAAAATAATGAAAAAATTGAAGAAATGATACTAAGGCTGCAAGGTAAAGACAACATTTGGGAAAACTCTAGTTTATTTAAGGGTAAGAATGTTAAGATTGATACAAATAAAGAAATCGAGAGGCTTAAACCTCTTTCCAACCATCACTTCTATCCCAAAGAAATATTTTTAAAAGTTCTTAGAAGACTAGAAAAAGCAGAGGTGTATTACCCGAGACTGAAGAAAGCCTACACTAATCTTGCCAAGTCTCTTAGAAAGTTAATTCATTGCCATATAACAAGAAGATGAGATATTAGAAGAGATACGAATTTTATACATAGATGTGGAAAGGTGTGAAATGGTTACGGAAGGTACTAAGACCTAAGCATCCACTTTTCTCTTTGAGGCTAGACCAAGATGATATCTTTGAGCATACTGGTCGGATGATGTTAAGGATACTTCCATGATAAGATCATAAGTGATGGAAGCGCATAATGTAGCTTCAAGGGTCCCACTACATCCTTCTTTATTTTTCTTGAATTAGGGATAATGCAATATTATTAAAGGTATGATAGGTTAGCTTTTATTTTGTTCTATATTACTGATATATTTTTATGCATTTGTGCACTTGTCGAGCTATAATTGATTTTATATTTATTTTGAGACATTGGTTCCCTTGTTGGGCTTTATTATCCTTTAACTTATTTTGTATCCTTGTTGGGCCGGCTTGATTTTTCTCTTATGAAAGTTGTGCACCTTTGTTGGGTTTCAGCTTTATTTTTATTTTGTTGTACTAGTCATTTCTTTTGTTCTTATTTTTCGATTTATTTATTTATTAGGTTTGTTTGTTGTAGTTTTTCTTTTTATAGATTCTTTGGGAAACATTTTAACAATGATAGATTGGACGACGACAATTTAAGGAAAATTGTGTTTTTATATGTTGGTGTCATTTATGTAGGAGAAGTTTGAGTACTTATAGCCGTTGTGAATTTGGGTTGTGATTTTTGTTATGGGAAAATCTGAGTAGCTAATTGTTATTGTGAAGTATGAGTATCCATTGCATTATTGACCTTGTTGGAGTCAAAATATGTGATTGTGACTTGTTTGTAGCTAAAGGAAATTAGTCTAGCATGGTGACTTTTTTGAAAATAAGTTCATCAAAGAGAATGTCATTGGGAAAATACATTGACTCTTTTTATGACTTCTCACTCATTAGGTTTTTATAATGTAGAAAATGACTCCTTTCATTCTTATTTAGAAAATGAAACAATCCTTCTTGATTAATTTGAATGCTAGTTATGGTGAGAGTTTTGCTCAATAACTCTTGTCCTTACTTGCATCATCTAGAGTTTTCATGACTGATCTTTCAATGCTATTTTTTACTGTGACTGGTCAGTAAAATGATAGTAGGCATTCTTTGTAATATTTGAAAACCTCTTTATACTCGAATCCTACCCATGCATAAAATCTATTAGTAGTTACACCATTTGAGCCTGCTACCCTTTCTTTGGAAACCACATTACAATCCTTGAGCCTCTTTGAAAACGGCCCTCTATTGAACCCTAGTCTACTTGAAATTTACAATTCCAACTTGAGGCTAAAAGCCTAATTTAGGGGTGGTGGAACATAGAAAAGGTGATCATTCGTCGTGCTTTGTACGTGAATGCATAGGTAAAAATTAATGGTAATAAGTTATATAGAACAAGAAAAGACAAAGATAAAAGGTAAAGGAACTGAGAAAACAAATCAAAAATAGAAAATTGTCAATAAGTGGTTGAACTAGAATGAAAAAAGGATGGAACTTGTATATTGTATGAAAATGAGGGGGCAATTGATCAAAAATGGTATTGTATTGTGTTTTGTAGAGTTCAAGGAGGGTGTAGTCACTTTTATCCTAAATGATTATCCTACCCTTTCCGAAGCCTACATTTTGTGCTAGATGTAAAGACCTTATATCAAAAGTCATGATGGGACCTGCTTAAACCCACCAGTAGGTAAGCAAAACTGTAGCCTAGAAGAAGTAATGAGTTAATTTGTGGAAGGTAAGGTAACAACCAAAATTATGCAAATAATTATAGCCATAAAATAAAAGGATGATAA
This sequence comes from Capsicum annuum, assembly GCF_002878395.1. NCBI lineage: Eukaryota > Viridiplantae > Streptophyta > Magnoliopsida > Solanales > Solanaceae > Capsicum > Capsicum annuum. The sequence continues at coordinate 157,658,984 of NC_061113.1, forward strand.
CACAACTTAAGATAAATAAGAAAAACAATAGAAATTTCCTACGACCTAGTAAGATTGCTAAAACAACCTCTAGACAAATAATAAGACTACTCTTAGTATCAAATGTACTATAGCATTGAATGGAAAGACTATCCAAAATAGAAGAACGAAATAAAGTCAGCTATGTCATTGAAAGCTCACCTCATAGTTGAATTCAGACCTACAATAGTACAATCATCAATGGCAACAGCTTGTAATTGGATAAGCATCAGAAAAAGATGCATAAGTATAGTATGAGTACCAAAGCATTAGATACTTCATAGCAATCATCGGCCAATTTACAAGTATCATAAAATAAGTACAATAAGAAGAGTGATAATAAACAAAGTTAAAGAAAAGGGCAAACCTAGAATGGTGCTCCAAATACTAAAAGTATAAAAATAAGCTAGTATTTGTAATACCGTGAATGCAAATAAACTGTGCTAACCCATCATATTCGACATTTCAGACTCAATGATGTAATTGAATATTCCATATGGAGTCATTCTGAGGAAATAAGGGCCTACAACCAAAGCCAGCTTTTAGAAAAATTCATACAATAGCCTAAAATCAATAGAAAATTCTTAGGTCCCTTAGCCTAAAATCGATATTTCAAAGCTGATGGAACTGTCAGAATTAGTATATATGGTTGTTAACCTAAATAAATTTATTGATAGCCAATACTTAACAATTAGAACATCCAAAGAGGGAATTGGCTCTAAAAATAATTCTAAATTACTTGGGGAAGCTATATGAAAGCTCTAAATGGGAAAAAATTGTAGAAGTATCAACTACTAAAAGAACATTTATCCATGAAGTCAAAGGTTTAAAATGTACCTAAAGTCTCGATAGATGGAGATGCTATGCCTACATCTTTCTTTCGATCTCCTATGTAGCCTCTTCTAATGGGCAGTGTCTTCCTAAACCTTAACTATTAAAACATCTCTAAAGCACAACTATGTGACATCCGTAGAGTATGCGTAAACTAGCTCCTCTATGAAGGTTAATCTCTCATCCAATTGAAATAAGTCCCACTAAAGTACATGTGACTCATTAGGGAGATAATGTCGCAACATAGAAACATAAAAAAAATAACAGTAGATAAATATGGGTGCAAGGCCAACTCATAAGCCGCCTCTCGAATTATACAAAGTATCACAAAAAGCTCCAATAAATCTAAGGGTAATCTTTCCCTTACACTCGAACCTCATCATAGACTTTATGGGATATAGTCAAAGTTATACATGATCTCTAACTCCAAACTTCAAGTCATAAAGTCTATAATCTACATAAGCCTTTGGCCAACTCTTAGATGCTCTCAGCCTATCCTTAATCACCCTATCTCTATCCATTGACTCCCAAAGTAGGTCAGTACAATAGTGTATAACCTTAGGGGTCTCTACCTATTCTAAGGAGATCAAAAATACCTACCATGTAGTGCCTCAACTTATGCCATCTCAATACTAAAATGGTAGCTATTATTAAAAGAAAACTTTGCTAATTTTAAGTGTTGCTCCTACTTATCACCAACGTCTATAACACAAGCCTGAAATATATTTTAAGGAATCTTAATAGTTTGCTCAGAATACCCATCAGTATGATGATAAAAAATAGTGCATAGGTCCATTTGAGTACCTAATTCCTTTTGAATATTCCTCTAGAAGCTAGAAGTCAATACTGATCTTGTTTCTAAAATTATAGATACGGGTGCTCCATGCTGGCAAATTCTCAAAATATAGATACGAACGACCCTTGTGACACCAAAGAAAATTGAATAGGAAGGAAATTTGCTAATTTTATCAACCAATATACAATGATCGTAATGCCGTCAGAATCATGGGAGGTGCAAGGAAAACCGCTAACAAAGCCCATGGTGATCTGCCCCTTCTTTCAATTGAGAATAGGAAATTTGTTAATTAGCCCACCAGGCCTAGGATTCTTAGCCTTCACTTGCGGATAACATAGGAAATGATCTAAAAAGTCCTCTATATCTCTCTTTATGCCTCTCAACCGATAATGAACCCTTAAGTACCTATACATTTTAGCAAACCTTGGGTGAATAGAGTATCTAAAGTTGTGAGCCTTACCAATATCAACTGAATAAAGTCCCTAACATTCTAAACACAAATGTTACCATCATATCTCAGAATCCATGGTATAACTTTTGTACTCAACCCCCTACACCTAATCACAAATGATACAAAGTCCCTTACCCTCAAACTAACGACTATGAATTTTCCTAAATAAAGTAGACCTAGCCTCAATAGTATCAAGAATTCTCCTGGGGCTTGAAATATCATGTTAGAACATCAAGTAGGACAAGGAATGGATTTCCCATGCTAATGTCCTCTTACAAACTAAATCGAAGCCAGTATACCCATATCCATCTTCTTCTGGCACAAGGTATCTGCTATCGCATTCACCTTTCTCGAATGGCATAGAATATAAATGTCAAAAGCCTTCTACAGCTTTTTCCATTTGTGTTATCTCAAATTAAGCGCTCTCTAGTTTTTATGGTTTTGAATACTTCGATGATCAATGATTCTGATAATGATCACCATATAGATAATTCCTTCAAATATGAAGCATAAAAACTTTTACTGCAAACTCCAAATCGACCTTACTGCATTAGAAAACAACCCCATCGATACAAAAAGCTTCAAAACATAAGGTAACTCACCTATAATAGAAAGAACAAATATATAAGCTAAAGTGAGAAAATTCTAAAGACTTTTAAAGCTCGACTCACGCTCCTAAGACCACTAGAAGGTAATCTCCTTTTAGATTCATCTCTATAATCGACTCTATAATTGTAGAAAATCCTATATTAGCGCCTATAGTAACCTGCCAAGCTAATAAATCTATGAACCTCAGATGGAGATGTAGGTTTGGCCAACTATCGAATAGCCTCACTCTTTATTAGATGCACCATAATCCATCCTTAGGCACCATATGTACTAGGAATGTAACCAACTCGATCCAGAGCTCAGACTTTGAGAATTTAGAAAAGAGCCTATGACCTCTCAAGGTTTGGCAGATAATCCTCAAATATTGTATATACTCCTCCCTAATCATCAAATTCATAAGGATGACATTGATTAACATAATCATGAAGGAGTTTAAATATGGTCTAAGAACTCAATTTATAAATTCGATAAATGCGCTTGGTAATTTGTCAAACCAAAAGACATCACCAGGAACTCATAGTGGCCATAATGAGTCCTGAAGGTAGTCTTTTGAACTTTCTCAGCCTAAATTCTCAATTGATTATAATTGAATCAAAATTTAATCTTAGTGAACACAACCACACCCTAAGTATGGTCAAACAAGTAACCAATACGAGACATAGGATACCTATTATTCATTGTCACCATATTTATCTGCCTTAATCAGTACATATATGCAAGGAACCATATTTTTTCTTCATTAACGATATAGGAGAACCCAAGGTTGCACATTTGATCTAATAAATAGCTTCCACAAAAGATCCTAAATTTTAGAATTTATCTCTTTAAGCTCGGCAGGAACCATACGGTAAGGTGATATAAAAATGTGTCGTGTACCCAACTCAAGATCATTAATAAACTTAATATCACGTTCAAGAGGTAGGATAGGAAGATTGGTAGCAAAGATATCAGGAAAATCACATAGTATAGGAACAGAATCAAGCAAATAACTCTCGTCACTAACATCACAAATATAAGAAAGATAAGACTTATAACCCGTTCATATAAGTCTCTTAGCCCAAACATAAGAAATATTCCTATCGATATGCAACTAAATGATCCCTACCACAAAATTATTGGTATACTGAGCATGGCTAAGGTAATGGTCTTGGAAAAATAATCTAAGTCTGCATGATAGGGGGATAACTAGTCCAAGCTAACAATCATATCAAAGTCCATCATGTCTAACATAATAATATCATCTTGAGTATATAATTCACAAATAGTCATAACACATGGTCTATAAACCCAAACCACTACAAAAGAATCACCTATGGTAGTAGATAGACATAACAACATAAATAAGAAACCAAAGACAACTTTAACTATAGTGCATAATAAGTAGACACATTTGAATAAGTCGATCCCATATTAAATAAAGTAAAAGATAGTTGATGGCACACTGAGATCATGCCTGTGATAACAACAAAAGATAGTTGATGGCACACTGAGATCATGCCTGTGATAACAACATCCAATATCTCTAAGTTGATCCCATATTAAATAAAGTACTTGGATCTGCATTATACAATCATGCAAAAATATAGTATGAGTGCAAAATTAATGAGCACTCAGTAGGCATCATCATCTGATTAAGATAATCATACTATTAGTACAGTAAAATATGATATAACATACAAAAGTTGGGGAAAAGAGCAACCTGAAATATTACTCTAAATTCTACAATTTAAAAATAAAGTAAATAATATTCAAAATAACATGGCTACCTATAGCCTAACTAGGCCCCCATAAAACTAGATGATGCATACAAAAATAAATAATACAACTGAGCACCCATGAGCTAGGTGGATGCAATCAAGAAAGAAATACCAATGATAGCACTCAGATGATATCCAAACCTCAAAATTATTACTGTACATCCTACTATGCTAGAAACAACAGACTTAAACAAATTCCAAAACAATCATAAGTATATGGCAATGCTGAAGTTGAACAATAAATAGAACCATAAATACCGAACTAGAATCAGAAAAATAAAATCATAGGTGCTAGATTTGATTGAATCTTAATATCGAAATTGCTGAACTCGAGTCGATCATGATAAATCCCAGGTACAAGCCTAGAAAAATTCAAAATATGTTTAAGTACTCCTTGGACATATGAATATATTTTGTTGAATGAGAGAAGTCTTATTAAGTCTATAAGAAGGTAATTGTTACCTTTACCTAACGGGGCCAGAGAGGCCCACTTCTAACCAAAAAAGTCTATTATAAAGAAATTTTTATCTTGATCTAAAATATGGTTCAAAAATTCCACTAAAAGTTTCTACATATATCTCATTAAGTACTAAGGTAGCAATTCAACCCAAGGAATGGGTTTTTAAGTCAAATCTACCTGACTACAACTCACTAATCGACAAAATAATCAAAATTCCACAAACTCTACAATCTAGTTATGATTCCCAAACCAAGACTAGAATAATGTCATACCAATACTGTAATAAAGCTTAATCTTAGAGGATAGTAAGCCTAGCCTACCGATACACCAAATAATTCTCCATAAAGTCTGGTAAATTGAAGATTTTCCTTTTTGAGAAGACTCTCTATGATTCCACACTATCAATAGTGATCTACACATTAATATGAGAATAATGATACCAATATTGAATTTTGAGGCTTCAAGTCAGAAATTAAGTCAAATTTGATGTAAGGCACCTTTTGAAAAATAACAATTTCAAAGCCATAAATATGTCCCTATATGTTCAAGGATCATTTATCCTCAAGAAAAAGTAAATTTTGAAACTAATGACACTCAGTTCAACCCATCAAGGAATTAGGGATTTATGACTAAATTTGAGAGATAAATCATGAACTAGATGGAAAGTTACATCGGTTTCAATGAGGAAATAAGTTTTGCGAGCTTAGCAACACCCAATGATCACCCAAGGATCACACTCCAAATTTCCTAAACTTTTATGGATATTGGAACTTGGATAAAATAGGAGAAAATTATTTTAAAAAGAGAAAATAAATGCCTCTACAGTTACCACATAAACTATCACTTTACCGCTTAATCGATAACCACTAAAGCGTTATATGGCCGCTTAAGCAACACTTACACCTAGCTGACCTCCACTTTAGTGGATAATACATTACCTAAGCGACATCTACAAAAGTGGTCAGGTCTTAAATAAAGCAATAGGGGTTGGGACTAGCCTTGGCTACTGAAGCAATCTCCACTTAACCGACCAAAGGTCTTCTTAACTGATTACACCAACTGAAACTTTATTATTGTCAAGTTTCTATCAATATCTTGGAATTTGTTCAAAATCCTATGAATGCAAATAAAATATGATACCCCTTAGAATCTTTCATAGGTCCTTCACGCTCTTCCATATCATGATAAAGAATTTGTCCGTCTTCTTCTCCCTTGTAACCATTTTTCATGTGTGATTCAGAGGTCTCGGTGTGACTCTGCCATAGAGGAATAGGCCTTTTTAAGCTTATCAATGGTATATTCTTGCTTCTTTTGGTCCTCATTATACTTCTCATAATCAGTACATGACTCATAAGAATGATGAGTAGTGGAAAGCTCACTCGGTCCTTGGGGAGAACTAGACACAGGCTCTTTGATGGTTGCAGTATTTACTCTAATTTCCTCATAAGGTCTCGTGGTGGTTGGACTATGAGACTCAAGCTTACTGTAGTCGGCCTTTCCAAGTTTATATTTATTTTCTTGATTTTGCTGGGTGTACCCTCACCTCTAATCCTTAAGGGGTAAATGGGGGTATTAGGGAGCACCCATGTATCACTAGCATATACTTCCACCCCTGCTCTTTTGAAAAAAATTATAATCAAGGAGGGAAAGAATAGATGTGTACCGCCTAGTTACTTGAAATGATCAATTATATTAACCTTGAGTTGACCAACATCTAGTGGGATGCCATCTAGAATACATGTAGCCATCGTAGCATGCAATTCGGGGATTGTTGACATATGGGTGCAAGGAGAAACTCATCTATAGATGATGTGCAATCATATTCGTGCCTTAAAATTGAAGATTTTGATTGAAATATTGCTTTTAGTCTTGGTCCACGAGACTTTCTTTCACGACCCAAAATAGGCCCTAGCCGTGACGGTCATCCAGAACCATGAAGGTCCGAAAGCCCTTATAACTTGCAATCAAACACTATTCATATATAAAGATAAAATGCAGAAATAAATGACATTACAGTACCATGGTCAAACTATGAATTCAACTTAATAAATAATGAAGGAATTGCATCAACATCTAGACAACATCTAGACGACATCTATATCAGCCTGCAAAATCTTTATTACATACCAAAATAGATAAAGTTGCCTGAAAACTGGGACAAGGCCCCTAGTGGACCTAAATCAAAATAAATGACATATGTCTGAAATGAAATAGGCCTTCTGAAAAAGATAAGGCTCTCCAACCACACACTTCACTTCTGTTTGAAACAAATCTATGACTTAGCAGGACACCTAGACTAAGCCTCAAACCCTAAAATATAGTGGGTCAATACAATTGTACTAGTATGTGAAACAACTCAAAATAACATACAAAATAGATGAGAGCTTTTCATGATGTCAAAAATAATCGTATAAGTAAAAGAAATCATATATGGGCATACCTTTAAGACTTCAAACAATTTTATCACACTGACCTGCTCTTATTATTATTTTGAGCATGTCATTACACCCTACAAATAGGTAGTCCCATGGGCTATGTAGGACTCGCCTATGACTCGGCAGCCTAGCCTCCAATCCAAGTATCCTCCAGGATTTGGAGCAAGTGATACCACCTATATGAGCACACCCCAGGAATCCCCTCATGTGAGATGTCCTAATTATTTTTATTATCCTCCCATGTAGGATACAATATCATAACACGCGCATCAGTAATTACGGTTCACATCGATGAACCTTTACACTCAAACGCCTTCTTCAGGTAACCTTCTAGCTCTCTTAAGACCAACTTGTAGTTATTTAAAACAACATCCGTCATGCATTAAAAACATTCTAAAGAAATTATCTTGCTAAAGGCATAAAATCACTGGATATCATCATACCATGACTTACAAGTCAATCATATCACATCATATCAATCTGTAGTGCTTTTTACTTATTATAATATTAGTGACCACCCTAACTTTTAAACATCAGATGAGAGAGGTATTCATTAAATCTTTTATTCAACATCTTCATCAAAACCTTCTCCTCCCAATTACAGAATCAATAGGTGGTCACCTCATATTTGAAATTTCTTAAAAACGAAAATTCTAATTTTAAACAATAACCATTTCCTATGTGAAAACATATGCTCAACATATCATAAATGGTATTAAACCATGATCAATCCATAAACATTCACCCATTTGTCTTCATTTAGAAAGTTCATGCCTTTAAACAACCCATAACAAGCAAAAGCGACAATATCATGATAAAAGAGGGAATTTTGAACATTCATGCTCTCATTCAAACTTACAATCATGTAAATTAAAATATAAATAGTTACAATTTCAACTTGTACGAAGAGTAGTTCAAGACAACATATATTTTCATCAAAACAATCCCATGATACTTATTTTTATAAAACAATATCGAACAATTCATTATAAATCATAATTGGGGATCTTTAATCTAGATAAAAAATTTAAACATATACCTATGGTTTTTAGAGTAGTCCCACATACGTTATATCAATAGTTTTCCAAAGTGGATCCCTCTCCTTGACTACTTTCATGAACATCTTGACTTAGACGAACAGTTCTTGATTTATTGGAGGGAAGTTAGGGTTTGTGTTGAGAGAATATAAGTGGTTTTATGATATCTTTAGTTTTATGATATGTTTAGACCTAAACACCTTTTAATTTCATATAATGGCTGAGATGCAACAAGGAAACAGACCAAAATGCCTTCCCCAAGGCCAAATATATTTAAAAAAAATGCAAACTTGGCACTGATGTGTTACCTAATGCAACGCGTCGAGATTGCGTTGGTCAACTATTTCATCAATGCTATCATCTATACGGCGCATCTACATCTTTTAGGTTCACTTTTTCACCGATGTGATACTCGATGTGCCGCACCGACTTTGTGTTGGGCAACAGTTTTAGAAATCCAAACACCCCTCTAACGATACCCGAAAATTCATAAACTTATCCAAGAAACCCCCTTCACTTCCCCGAACATGAATCGACTCAAAAATTCATACCTCTAGGTTGGAAAAATCAATTTAAAAATTACACAAGTTTAGGATCTTAAAAAATGACTAGGTCCATTTGATACTTAGGAAATTTTCTTTTCAGATGATTAACCCCTTAACCATTCTACAGAGTAAGGTATTAAATTGAACACATCACGGGGTATTACATTATCCCCTCTTGGGATCATTTGTACCCAAATGATGGCTTAGAACACATACAAGCATAATTTTTCAAGCATACTAAGGAAAGGATAAAGATATTAGGATATAAATCGTACCATTTAAGTCTTCATCAATTGTTTCAAAGTGAGTTGGGTATCTAATCCGCATATCATCTTCTAATTCCGAAGTGGCTTCATCAGCTTTTTAATTCCTCCAAAGTACCTTAACCGAAGGTACTTCCTTGCTTCTAAACTTCCAAACATGACAATCCAAAATAGCAATGGGTTCTTCTTCATATAAAAAAGAGTCTTTCACATGGATTTCCATAATGGGCCAAACTAGGGAATGATCTCCAATGCACTTTTTCAACATGGACACATGGAATACTGGATGAACAGAACCCAGGCTTGCAGTTAATTCTAACTAATAAGCGACTCCACCTGTCCTTCCTACAATCAGATATGGTCCTATACAGCGAGGACTCAACTTTTCTTTCTTCTCAAAATTCATGACTCACTTCATTGGGGAGACTTTTACAAACACCCAGTCACCAACCTCAAATTCCAAATCCCTTCTTCTTATATCGACTTAGGATTTCTGACGACTCTAAGCTATCTTGAGCTGTTCTCTAATGATTTTCACCTTCTCCATTGCTTGGTGAACAATCTCAAACCTAAAAAACCATTTTTCACCCACCTCATATGACCCAATTGGTGACCTATATTTTCACTCATAAAGTACCTCAAAAGGTGCCATCTTAATCCTTGCATGGTAGCTGTTGTTGTAGGCGAACTCTATCACTGGCAAATAATCTACCCAACTACCTTTGAGGTCAATTACATAAGCCCTCTACATGTCCTCAAGGGTCTGAATGGTGCACTCAGTTTGCCCATCCGTCTGAGGGTGGAATACAGTACTCAGGTTCACCTAGGTACCTTAACACCTCTGAAAAACTCTCTAATAATACAAAGAGACTTGTGTACCTCAATCGAACATAATGGATATCGGTGCTCCATGTATATGAACAATTTCCTTAATATAGAGCTTGGCATAATCCTCTCTCAAATAGTTAGTCCTCACAGGCAAAATTTAGGCTGACTTGGTCAACTGGTCTAGAATTACCTAAATAAAATCATACAGGTTATGGGATCTTGGATGACCCGTTATGAAGTCCATATTGAGCATCCCCAACTTCCATAAAGGAAAAGATATCTTTTGGGAAGTACCATCTGGCCTCAAATGTTCTAGTTTTACTTTTTGGAAATTCAGACACTTGGAAACAAATATATATAGCTTTACGATCATGGTACATTTTTGTAGAGCTTGGGTGAACAACATACCTTGAAATGCGAGCCTCATTATGAATTCTTTTTTGCAATCCATCCATATCTTGGCCCACATCTTCCTTGATCTACATCAAGATGGGGTCTTCTTCCTGCTTCTTCTTAAATTCTACACATAGGGAAGATTTAGCTATTTTATGCACAACTACTCCATCTTCGGAATCCAAAAGTCGCACTACTAGATTTGCAAGCCAGTGAATATCCTTCACCATCTCTATGTTTCCTTCCTCAACATGAGAAAGACTGCCAATAGATAGTCTGCTGAGGGTGTCCGCCACCACATTAGCCCTACCTAGATGATAGTGCTAGCTCATGTCATAATCTTTTAACAGTTCCAACCATCGCCTTTGACTAAGATTCAACTCTTTCTATGAGAAAACATACTGCAAACTTTTGTGGTCAGTAAATATATCAACATGTAACCCATAAAGATGTATCTCCATATTTAAGTGTGAACACCACAATCGCCAACTCAAAGTCATGAATAGGGTAATTCTGCTCGTGTACCTTCACCTTCCTTAAAGCATAAGCTACCACTTTTCCATGCTGCATAAGTGCACACCCAAGCCCCACTGGGACACATCACAATATACATCAAAACCCTCTGTACCTTCGGGAAGGGTCAAAATAGGTGTGATAGTCAACTTGTCTTTCTACTTCTTGAAACTATTCTCATAAGAGTCAGAGCATACAAATTTCACCTTTTTCTGTGTCAACCTGGTAAGTGAAATAGTTATGGAAGAAAAAATCTGTACGAACCTTCTATAATACCCAGCCAAAGCTAAAAAGCTTCGAATATTGGTAGGAGTTATGGGTTTAGGCCATTTTCTCACTACATCAATCTTTTGGGGATCAACCTTAATCCCCTCAATAGATACAATATGTCCCAAGAAAGCAATAGCACTAAGCCAGAAATCAAAGTTGGAAAATTTTGCATACAACTTATGATCTTTGAGGGTCTGAAGAATAATTAAAAGATGATTGCCATTACCCTCCTCACTCTTAAAATAAATCAAGATGTTGTCAATGAAAACTATAACAAATAGAGCCATAAACTGATAGAATAACCTATTCGTTAGATCCATGAATTTTGTAACGGCGTTAGTTAATTTGAAGGACATGAATAAGAATTCATAATGGTCATATCGGGTTAGGAAAGCTGTTTTAGGAATATCAGCCTCACTAACCTTCAATTGGTGATAACCCGAACGAAGGTCTATATTTGAAAACACTTAGCACCCTGAAGTTGGTCAAAGAGGTCATCAATTCTAGGAAGGGGATTTAATTTTTGACAGTGACCTTATTCGACTGGCAATGGTCTATAAACATATAGAAGGAACTATCTTTTTACGTACAAAGAGTACAGGTGCATCCCAAGAAGAGATACTAGTACGGATAAAGCCTTTCTCAAGAAGATCTACCAGTTAATCTTTCAACTCTTTTAATTTAGCAGGAGCCATCTTGCATGGAAAAATAGAACTGGGATGGGTGTCTGGCTATAATTCAATACCAAAATCTATCTCCCTATCCGGTGGTATCCCTGGGAGATCATCGAGAAAGACTTTTGGGATTTTACTAACCACAGGGACAAATTGAGGAGAAAGACTTTCAATGTTAGAATATTTTACTCAGATAAGATGATAGAAATATCTCTTAGATATAAGTTTGGGGGCTCTAAAGTAAGAGATGAATTTCCCTTTAGGTGCTAAAGAATGTCCCTTCCATTCTATCACCAGTTTATTTAGAAAAGAGAAAGTAACCTTTTGGGTTCTACAGTCTAGCATGCCATAACTTGAATAGAGCTAGTCCATTTCGAGAATAGCATCAAAATCAACCATATCAAGCACTATGTGGTCTCCCATGGTATGAAAACCATAAATACACATGACACAATTACTATATACTCTCCTAGAAATAACAGAATCACCTATTAGTGTGGAAACAGAGAAAGGTTCTGCAATTACTTTTGGCTCAAACCCAAAACCAACATCCACATATGGGGTCACATAAGACAAGGTACACTCGGGATCAAGTAACACATATACAGCATGGGAAAAGATTCATAACTTACCCATGACTATATTTGGTGAGCCCACTGACTCTTAATAGTTAGAAAAGGCATACAACCGGTTGCAACCACTCCCAGTAGATGAAGCAGTACCCTTAGAAGGTGGTCGTGCTATGGAATTTGCTATGGAACTACTCTTATGATCAAGTCAGTCATGTGTGTCAGTTTTCTTCCATTGGGTCTTGGGGGTACTTGTACCCAAAAAATATAGTTGTATGCCTAGATCTGTGTTATGTTATCACGATAATCTCAGTCAAGCCATGATCTATAGAACTCAGTTGGGCATGTGACTCAGGAAACCTCAGAAATCTGAAGATCGAAATTAATTCTCCAATAGTAACACTAATGCATCAGTCAACGAAAGTCAGTTACTTAGTCCATGTACCGTCAGTTAAATCACATTCATTCTCTTTACATGAGAGTAGGAGTTAGCACCGAGTGAACCCAAGGATGGGAACTTACCTGCTAGTTTAGGGTGTGATTCTTAGTAATCATCCTTATGTTACAGAACTAAGTAGCCAGCGTAGGTTATCACATCTTAACGTGTCAGATTAGATTTTCATAAGGTTGCTTAATCTATTAGTTTAGGGTTCCCACCATTCTTATTTTAAGTACCTGCCAGCTAAGTGTCAATCGTAGCTGTCCTTACTGGTGGTGCGATATTGACACCTTTCCCGTCGGGGTAGAGATTAGACCCCAACTTAGCTATATGCATTATTGGGGCATGTCGATCAACCAACTACCTCCCATATTTTTAGTCCCAGTTTTAGTAAAAGAACTCAAATAGTTCTTCAGATTTTAGTATATCAGGACGATCAAATACAGTCAATTCAGTTATCGAAAGGAACACAGATAGTTCCATTAGATTCAGGACTATCAGACACAGTCATCTATGTTATAAAAATTTCAGTATTTGTCATGCTAGATACCAGTAGATTATGCATTAGTGTCCAGATCTAGATATTATGTAATCACAATGTTAGTTACTACGTATGCATGTTTGCACTCTTACGTTCATATCAATCAGTCAGTTAGTATTGTTAATACATGTAAAACCTTTTGCGTTTAGCCTACCTCACTTGTATACTCAGTACTCCCTATTGTACTGACACAATTGCACTATAGTGCTTTCTTTCACGTTACACCATAGGTTCACAGATATGATCTCCAGATCAGCAGTAGCAGTAGCATTTTAATCACAGAGTTGCAGTGAATCCTCATCTATTCAAGGACAATATTATTTATTTCATTTATTAATTTAGTTCAGTTTTGCTAGATAGAGTTAGTTGAAGAGATATTCCTTCAACTCCTCATTCAGGCAGTATTTAGAGGCTTTAAGATTTAGCTCGGATTTGATTAAGATTTCTATTGTTTTAGGTATTCGTTACCCTATATAGATAATATGATTTGTCAGATATTCTATGCAGTTGTACCTTATGGCCTATTGTTTATGTTTTCCACATTATTATGTCATATATTACAGTATACAGGTACAGATATCAGCCATGGGCTAGCTTATGGTCCCTCAGGATCATGGGCACTATGTAGCAATCCAGTTCAGAAAACCAGGGCATTACAATTGCGTTGGAAATTGAATTAGCTTTCCAATGATATAATATTCGCATAAATCCAATAACCAAGTAAGAAGTTCTGGAAATTTTAAGTGCCACCCATAAAACACCATCGTTTAGACCCTTAGCGTATTCTGGATCAGTATAAATTTCCAATTGTCCCATTCCAGTGGCCCTCTGTGATATTGGCGCATCACAGAGAGGGTCAATTTCCCATTAGTCAATTTCCATAAGTCCAGTATGATAATGGAAAATCATGCCATGTAACAAAACAACATTCCTAAGGCACACCGCGATGTCTCTATTTTGCGAAGCCTGCCCAGTTTTATTCATCGATTTCTAGTGAGCCACCGTGATAGTGGCGTATCGCAGTGGCCACCATGATTGGTAAAATGTATGTTTTTCAGATCTTTTTAAAAGTTTAAAGGGGGTATTTAGAAAATCCCCAACCCCCAATCCATCCAAAAACCAAAAGATTAACCATATTTGAGAGCACTTTATGCTTTATTCTTCATTCTCTCATAAGTAAAACTCTAAGGATCATACTTCTTCTCCAAGAAACTCTAATGTCCTCCATCAATTCTCCAAGATAATACAAGATTGAGAATCCTCAATTGAAGAACTCCAAGTCATCTCCAAAATATCAATAAAGATCCAAGATTCATGTTCTACCATATAGATCATCCAATAAGGTATGCGGGGTTTGAACAAGGATAATTCTTTCATTATTGTGCCCAAAACTTTACTTTAATTATAAATTTACTATAATTTATGGGATTTTCCATGAAATTCAAGTTAGGGTTTATACCCATTATCATTATTTGAAAGATTTTGAGATTTTCCGTGATTTAGAAGTTGAATTACATAAGTATATTTATATTTCTATGTATTATGGAGTAATTTCCAGATTTTATAACGAATTATGAGTGTTTAAATTTTCAAGCATGAATTTGAAGATGTCTTAAACATGAGATTGATGCATGGGTCGTTAAGCCCTAATATAAGATTATTATTTCGAGATTATTTGTGCCATGAGCATATTCAGATAAGATTATTCATAGATTTGATACAGATTTGACCTTTTCATCCTAAGCAAAGATGAGAATCCACTTTATCGAGATAACTTATGATGTAAAGAAAGAAAAGCATAATGTTTTCTTGTTAACCCTTGTGCTATTTTTAAAGTGGTTTTTTTAAGATCTTGAGCTTAAGAATGGGAGTAGTATTTAGGAACAAGATGGGTAGGTTATTACAGTTTCATACCCCAAAACTACGAGCCAACGTAGGATTTAGATTTATTCTCACTTCTACGTAGATAAATCTATGGGTAGAACAACTCTACCTAACGGGAGCCAAACATGGGACTCCATGGATGCTCACATGGTGTATGTTGGTTAGAAGAACCTCCTAATAAGATATCCCCTACACTAAAAATAGTTTATTGGCATAAAGCCTTAAGATAAAATCGTATATTATGAACGTTATGTTTTTAAGATTCTTAAGCCCTAAGATAAAGTATTTTGCAGATTTTAGAACTAAGAGTAATGGATGATAAAATTTATGTTATATGTTTTACCATTTATGATTTATAATCTTTAGATTCTAGATTTTTCAAGCGCATGTGAGTCATTAACATTTAGCATGCATGATTTTATAAACTGTGATGATTTTGTTCAATTATTGCATTCACCCCCATATACTCAGTACATCATATAAGTACTGATCCACATATATGTCTGTGTTAAATTATCTCATAATGTAGGTTCACGTGCTTAGTCTCAGCAGTGTGAGTGGTTCTCGAGCATCTTATCTGCATCTCTGTTGTTGGTGAGTCCTCATAGTTTGGGGACTTCGGTACTTATACTTTCAGTTTATTAGTATATGTTCGTTTATTCATTTCATACAGTTTGGCTCAACTGGGGCCTATCCCAGTAACTCTCTAGGTTGAGATAGTAGAGGCTTGTCGGACTACTAAATTCAATTTTAGACATTTGATTCAAAGTTTAGATTTTTAAATATTGTTTTATCAAGACCTGTAGTATGTTTTAGATAAGTTTTTCTGCATTATTAAGATTTCATTTTCATATTTCCTTTATGTTGAGATCCAGACTTAGCAGAAAGTATCCAGGGTTAGCTCAAGACTTCTTATAGTTCGAAGCATCGTGTGGTGTCCCAAGAACTAGATTTTGGGGAATTATAAGTAATCCTTAAACAAAAGGATACATAGCATCAACTTTGGTCAACCTTCATGTATTCTAGGGTGAGAGGATCATTTAGCCAAAACAATTATTTCATCTTATGGATCGATTCACACTTCTATCCCTAAACTACTTAATTATGATATGTCATAATATTCTAGTTGTAAATATGTCTTGGTATACACACCTAGTATGTAATCTACACTGCACAATATCTCATGAATAAAAGTGGACAAAAGCCTACCTCAATGTGGAATCAAAATCCTTGAATCATCCACAAATTGCATATTTTTACTGTATAATCCTAAAACGCATGTATTGTGTCAAAATAATACTGTGCACGTCAATAGGAATATAATGAAACCCATATTACTGTAAAAAGAGTGGGTTGAAATTCAGGTCATGAACAAGAACATAAGGCCCACAAATTAAACTAATTGAATTTGTCAGGAGGCCCCTCAAAGGACAAGAAATATGTGCTCAAGAATTGAGCAATAACGGGACACAAATCGAGGTCTAAATTGGCCCCTAAATTTCAAGGATCCAAGTTTTAAGGAATTTATAATAAAATAGGATGGAACATGATGGGAATAAAAATTGTGAATGACGAAGAAGTGTTGGATAACTTACATTAACTTCAATTGATGATTCCCCAGACATTCTTATGTCTCTTGCTATAAAAAATAGTGGAAATCGTTGAGAAAATGAGAGAAAAATTGGTTTGAGAAGGGTATTTAATCCTCTTCTAATGTCGGTAAAATGATCAACTAATCGCTTAATCGTTCACCAACTAGGTGGTGAAATGATTGCTTCTGTGATCTTTAACAAGAAAATAAAATGTTGACCTCCTCTTACATAATATAATGGCGCTTATGTTGCAAAGACATCTCTTAGGAAGTTGGGCAAGGTCCAAGTGTTATTTCTAAAGTGATCCCTTGGCCTCTTAAGTGACGACCATTTTATCGGCCAAAGATACAGTTGAGTGGTTGCACTAGATGATAGTAGGCATGAGATTTTTTTAACATGAGATTTTTTTAAGTCCTAATAGACTCCGATCAGTTGTTTTAAATTCATCTTGAACATTTTGCGTGCACACAAACTATATTACCATACCAAATAAGACAGTCTTTACTTAATGGAACCATCAAATCATTCATTTGAGATCATTTCAACTAAATGAATTAACCACACCTATAGTTCAATTTTTCATTGAATTCCACCAATAGCTCAAAATGAGTCTAAAATCTTAGGAGCTGAACCAACGGTCCCCTAGCCTAAAATCAATGTTCTGAAGTATATGAAATTATCAAAACTATCATCTAATATTTTTTACTAGTAGTTTTGGTTCAATACCTATTCCTTAACTAAGATATCTCCAAAATAGAGAAATGAGTCTAAAACTCTAATGAACTATCCAATAACCAAACTGATTATATTTTGACAAGTCATAAATGACCTTTAGCCATTTTGAGGAATCTTAAAATGCCAGAAATGTGTGGGAATTAAAGAAATGACCTGGAGGGTCATTACACTAAATGTACAAACTCATAACGAAATCTTACCTAAGTAATAAATTGTACAAACTATAAACTACAAAAAACTATTTAAACAAGTTTATTTATTCTCTGATTCACAAGAAAACTTGCAAAACAATAGTGTAAGATTGGATAAGAACCTATTTGGCAAACTTAATCGATTACAGTAGCAAGAACATTGTCAATAAAGCTCAAAACGATATTAAAACTTAAACTCTAATTCATGAAACATTAAAAAATATTCTCTGTATTTGATTGTTGAGTATATTTTTTTCTAAGTGGAGTGCTTTATACCTCTCTTCCTGTTCTCATTTTTATTTTCTCTTGTTTTCTGTCCGCCTCTTTCCATTGTATATAATTTCTATCTGTCTATTGCAAGTGTTGTCTGGTATTTATTTAAGGTATAGGGGCTGCTGTTATGAAGTAGTTTTTGAAAGTGGAGTAGAATGGGTGTTGTGGATACAGAAAGTTGGTTTTGGGAGTTTAAGGGAGTGAGTGATGTGTCGTATGTGTTGTAGGAATTCATGGGAGTGTAGTTGGGTAGTTGTTAGGTTAGTATTTTTCATTTTTTTATTTTACTTGAATATATAAATAGTAATGCTTAAAATATTAGCGAACTATTTTGAACTAACACAAATGTAAGAAAGTTTAATAGCTATATAAAGAATATAGTTAAGTGAAATTAAAATCACTAGCGTTTTAATTAAAAATGGAAATTAAAAGAAAATATATTTTTTCACAAGATTCTTTTTGAAAAGTAAGAAACAAAACTTTTTTCAAGATTTTCTTTTCTGTAAAGTAAAAAAACCAACTTATTAAAAATGGACTGTTTTATTTTGAATCCTTCTTCACCATTTCAATTAAAACTTACTAAGAATGAAATATAAACTAAAATAATGATTAGGCAAAAATTAAATATTTATTTTCAAAGTTGTTTAAAGATTGGGGAGGGTCAAAGTCATTTGTCGTCATTTGTCGATCTCTATCGTGAAATACGAAGTATTTTCAGAAAAATAGGAAGACTTCCAGATCAATTTGATTCAACCATTAATTGAAAGGTTGAAGAAAAAAAGAATGAAATATGATCGAGTCCCTGTCTTAGACCGCCCGCATATCTTGAGTTCTAAGGGAATCGTGTAACTTGTTGTTTAATGACATGACATTATAAGATGATAAGTTAGAGGTCGAGTGATATCCCGTTGAGTCTTAAATTTATTACTCCTATTCTTACATAAAAATGCAAGACAAAAATAAAAAATGAAAAGTGTAATGACCGTTCAGGTCATTTTTTGTATTTCCTCTTAGTTTTTTCATTTAGAGATTTTCTATAGTTGCCCCAAGTCATGTATGACTTTTTAGATCTGAAAGTTCAGTTATTGGATATTTCATTTTTTTGAGACAATTCCCTATTTTGAATGTTCATTGGTTCAAATTGGCTATTAGGTGAAAACTTCAACAAAACGACCATATAAGACATTTTTGATAGTTCCAACAAATTTGGAACATCACTTTTACAATGGGTGGACCATTGATTTGGGTTATGATCTTCCAAACTTATTTTGGGCTATTTGCTGAAAGTTAAAAAAATGGCAATTTTGTGTCGAACACACTTTTTGTCATAACAACCTCGAATGGAAATCTAAACTGTATCATTGGGTCTATGACATTGAATTTGATAGGATATAATAGTATTTTTGCTCATACGAGATTCAAAATAAATCCTGAGGGGTTGGTAGAGACGAAAAAAAAAATTTAAACTCTCCAGCTGGTGCTTGATATTTGGTGTGACTGCTTAAGAAACTCTTTGAGTGCTTTAGAACATGGTTCTTTAGAGGCCCATTGGGAACTTTATTAACTCTAATTCATCAAACATGTAACACTTTAGTAGCACTTGGGCGCTTTAGCGACAAGCTTGTGGGATCGAATAGTACTTTAGCGATACTAGGGGCTTTAGCGGTAACCGCTTATGTGGCCAAGTGTCTACTTTAGCAGCTCCAGCGTGCTTGGAATGGATATAAATACCCCCACTTAGCCAAATTTTTACCACTCTTTTCCCACTCTCAAGAGATTCAAATTGTTGTAGGCTTCCATTAATTTTTTGCTTAAATTCTCCATTCATTTCCAAAATCCTAAAAGCTCGGTGACTTGGTTTTAGCACCATTATATCTCAAAATCCACCGATATTTAAGGAGAAATATTCCTTTAGTAATGAGGGACATTAAGTTTAGTTTGAATAGTGTCTTTCTATAAGTTGGCTTCACATGGGATTTTTACGTAATTTTGGATTCAAAGTACAATAGTGCTATATGGGTATGACTATTCTTTTATTTTTAAGTAGATTGTGATTTTGAAAGCATGGAACCTTGCAGAAGCTTCTTGGAAAAGGAAATTTGTGATTAGTGAATTCTTTTTGGCTTTTACTCAACATTAAGGTAGGATAGACTTATCTTCTTCCTAGATTGAGCTCTATAATGGTATGATTATGATATTATGGAAGGTATGGGGTAGGATTTTTGAGCTATAATTATGAATAGGAATATTTGATTTAGTTCGACCATTTAGGTTATCTTGAAACCATAAACTTTAAGAAATTAGCGTACTGATTCAAGTCTTTGGTGAATTTGACTTCATGGATTATGTTTAAAATAGGAATTCTTAGTGAGATTTCCTAAGTCATTCATTTTTAGGTTGAAATTGGCCTTAGATGCTTAAGTTAAGATAGATTGTCTTAGTTGCTATTATTTTAGGTGGGATTAATTTAGTGGTTCATGTTTGGGAAGAATTACTATATTAGGGATATTTATGGATTTCTTGACATCTAGAAATGAACATAGATATCTTATCCTATTCTAGGGTAGAATTTACCTAAAATTTATTTTGGGGATTAGAAGTGGGCCCCTTTAGCCCAACATAAGCCAAAACATGTAATAGCCACGTTGAATTATTTACGTATGGTATACTCTTATTCATGGTTGCTTTGACACTTGAGGAGTATGGATATATTTATTAAAGTGTTTTAGTTGGATATTTAAAAATTGGTGCCAATTTTATGTATTGATTAATGATATGTCTTAACCACAAAGACACGCACACATAAAGACACGCACACATAAAGACACACACACACATATATATATATATATAATTATGATTATTTGGATGCCTTCTGGGCATGACTAATGATATAATTTATAGATATATGAATGATGAAATGACTTATCACAAATGATTATGGATATGACTTTTGGATATCATTAATAATATAGTCTATCAACATACATAATCATATAGATATCGTCGTGATTAATGATTAGTTAATAGATGTGATATGAATTATTGATAGGATAAGTATTATCAATATGATATGGCTTATATATATGATATACGTTATAGATATGACATGGATTACAGATATGATATGGATCAAAGATATGATATATCTTATAGATATCATATGGCTTATAGATATGATTAATTACTTATATATATAATATGGCTCATAGATACGATATGACTTATAGATATGATTAATAGTTTATAGATATGAGTGGTGGATTATAGATACAATTATTGAAATAATTTATGATTATGACTATTGACATGTTCTATGGGCATTGTTATTATCATTACATATTAGATTCAGTATTGATATAGTCGATTGGGTTTATCATTATAGCTCGTTGATATGGTTCATTGATACAATTTATAAATATGATTGTTGGTTCTAGTAGAACAGTTGATAATGATCTTAAAAGATTTAAGTTCTAGTTCATGTCCGAAAAATAATGATAATGATTATGATACTATTGAGTTTCAATTAAAGTACAGCTTTGGGAATTATGTATGGGATACACTATTTGGATGGATTTTTTGTTATGACTTAACAAATTGGTGATTTATTTCTATTCACTTTCTTTGTTTCCTTGATTGTGCTCTCCAGGCTTATAGGGGCCTATATTGGGTTATCTATTTTCTATACTTATCATCTTATTGGATCCAATCTTGTAGTAATAATTTCATGATCTATATGTTATTATCTAGTATGTATTTATTTATATATACAGCGTCACAAAGTATTTCTAGGTATGCTCAGTTATCTTGACTTTTCTTATTCTATCTTGTAGCTTATCGTATTTATATCATGATTTATCTTAGTTAGCCGATGATACCTACTTAGTACCCTTGGTTTTGATACTCATACTACACTTTTATACCTTTTGGTACAGATTTGTGTTCCAGTTGCCAACGCTTATTAGACATTCGTCGATAGTTGAATTTTTAGATTGGGTGAGTTCTCGGAGTCAGAGTTACCTTTTTCCTTTTATTTATTTAGGCCTAGTCTTTCATCTTTCAGATGTATTGTAGTTCACTACACAATACTCATAGTTCATTTTAAGTAGCTGTTGTATTAATATTACTGAGTTTTAGAATGGTTATTCATTTCCTATATATCTATTAGGACTATAATTGTATTATTTCTATTTAAGTCTTTCATTGTTGATTATCAAATTTTGGGCCATTTTTCACCAAGTTATCCCATTGCTTCTTTCTTTGGACTATGGTTTGTCTTAACTTTTGGCGAGATAAAGTAGGTTCCATCATGATTCGTAAATCGAGTTATGACAAATTGGTATCAGATCCTAGGTTTCACCTATACTATTGCTACAAGAGCGAATATCAAGTAGAGTCTTGGGATATAATGGTGATGCTTGTTTGTTAACTTTGAAAGGCTATACGACGTTCTTAGGAGTTCTTAACACTTTCACTCATTTTGTGCTAACACTCCATGGTTATTTCAAAATAATTCCTTTGGTTTCACTCTTTCATAGATTTCTAGGATGTGTGCTACCGCTACATAAGATTAGTATCTTGAGATTGAGCTCAGGGATCCTATTAGTGTTTATGGATGAACTAAAGGTTGTGGACAACCTCAAGTTATATCCCCATTTTGAGGATATGATAGGAGACACCCCAGACCTTATTCCTACTCTTAAGGCAAAGATTGTTCTACGTTAGCCATAGATTGCCAAAGGATAAAACTAGGCTCAACTATGGTTTATTTCTTCTTCAGAGCTTAGGGATGCTTTGGTTCATCTTTCGGTGGTGCAATTTTTGCTGGTGAACAGTCTATAGTTTTGTGGTACTGAGGTGGTGGGACCATAATAGCAATGGTTCCTAGATTTGAGGTCTCCACTACATAAATAGTTGCTCTATCAGTAGTTGCTAAACCTACTATGTCTACCGAGATGAAGGATACATTGGGTAGATTTTTTTTGTTGGCTCCACCTATGTTTTTTGGTGCACCGGGCGAGGATAGATATGTGATATTAATTTATAGTTTTTATAGGCTCCATAAATTGGTCCTAGTTGATAATCATAGTGTGGATTACACTACTTTTCAGTTGAACTTGGCAGCTCGACATTGGTGGAGTGGTCATCTTGATTCTAGGGCAACTAGATCTCCCCCTTTGACATGAGCTCAGTTCTCCAAGATATTCCTAAAGAAGTACATGCCTCATAGTCTTAGCGACCATCTGAGGGATCAATTCTCGATGTTTTAGTGAGGATCCATGACTGTTGTAAAGTATGAGTCAAGATTTCATGAGTTTTCTAGGCATTCTACTTCTATTTAGACTACTAAATATGAGAAGGTTCTTTGATTTGTTAGAGGATTATGAATTTCTCTTTTTTATGTTTGCATATAGTTTGGTTACTACAGGTAGAACTTTTGCTGAGGTTCTCAGTCATGCTCAGCTTATGGAGGTGATGCATTGTGAGGCCTAAATTAGTAGCAAAAAGAGATTGCAATATCAACTTTTGATTTAGAAAAAGTGGTTCTCAGGATAGGTTTTCTCCACATCAGCCATATAAGTATCAAGGTCATTCAAGTACACCCATTCAGGCAGCGTTTTAATTTACTGATGAAGGCTGGACTAGCTCTAGTAATGATCCGGGCCAAGGCCTTTGTCAGTCTTTGAGGGGTTTATCTTCTGCATATTCTCGTTGTAGCTATTATTTTGAGTTATTCAAATGTTCTAGTTTCAGTATGATGCCTGTACTATTTGCATAGTTATAGAGATTTCATTTATTTCTTGAGTAAGTGACCAAGTTGTGGAGTAATTGTTCCTTTAGGTCAGAGTATGCCACCTTTCAAGGAAGTTTATCCCTGAGCTAGAGGTTGTATGCATAGTCATAGGTATGGTCCCTAGGGTGCTCGTAGATGTTTCTATGCAAGTAGGATAGGATATCGGCGAGGAGCCTAGCTAGGTGAAACACCCTAAACTTTGGCACTTGAAAAATTTCCATAGTCTTGGACATTCTGTGCATCATGCGACTCATCATACTACTCATATATTATGAGTACGGGTCTAGCACCCTAATTGTATATTGGTCAGTGTCACATTGGCAAATATTTGTTTTTGGTACGAGAAGGCATCATACGAGTCGTACATACATAATATGAGAAGTATATTTCCAAATTATGTATTGTTTAATGTCTATCCTTGACATTCTGCTTAGGGTATGGTTTGAGGGTACTAGGCATATGGTAGGGTATGATATAGGATAATGAGTTGTAAGTTGGACATAATATGATGTATAATATTTTGATCAGCATACGAGTATAGGGTACCACTTATATGATGTGGGTACGAGTGGAAAGGCCAAACCATACCCTTATGTCAGCCTTTTATAGCTTTTAAGATGAGTGTATTTTAGATATTTCCCACCCAAGCCCTTAATACCCCACATCTTATAATGTTATTTGATCCCTTATTCCTTACTTTGTAATATCGAAACACTCCTAAACTCTCTAAAAACCTCTAAAAGTTTGGGCTAGGGATTCATCAAGGTGGTCATCTAGAGGATTAAAGATCACAATCTCCTTGTGAATTTTCATAATTCAGGCATGTGACTCTTTCTTCTTTGTTAGTTCCCAATAAAAATCATGTTTTATAAACTTTGTTCTTAAATCATAGTTGGTGGTTTTAAAAACAATGGTTGAGGGTTTAGATGTTTATTGTTGAGTATTGTTATCATATGTTTCAACTTGTGTTTATAAATAATTTAATGATGGTTTTGTACATGTGGGTGCTTGGAAATTGTGATTAAAACTAAGGGGTCATGGTTAACCCTAACTTGATCGATTATGACTTGAATAATGGTTTCAGAATGGTATGCCCTCAACCTGTTTGTGAAAATGTCTAGGAGAAGAATCTAGTCACATGATGAATTATGTTTTGAATAATTAGATGGCACAAGAATGTTAATGAAGTGTGAAGGATTTTGTGAAGGTCTTAATTACCATAAATTGAATTGAAATGTTATAAAACCTAAGGCATTTGCCTAATAATGTAAATAATTGGTAATGGTTTAATGTAGGCCCATGTTGGCAATTAGTTTAATTTAATTGTAACCTTGGTAATTTAAATGTCCAAACAGGTTCGAATCCCTAAATGTTGAATTGAATTGATATCTTCAACTAGACAATAGCTCGAGTCCCAAAGTGGAATGATAATTATTATGGCATGTTTTACTCTTGTAAGTAGGTTTGGTATAATGATACCAATGGGATGCCTTTTATAAGTAAGTGTACTAATAGCAGTGTGTATGCGTAAATGTTTTTATAAATCAGGCTTTAAAGCCGAATGTGTAGTCGGGCCATGAAAGTGGAGTCTGAAGGACTAATATTGGAAACTGTTGTAGCCAGTGTGGGTGTCTATACGAACGAGAGGTTCCAGTTCCCTAAATAAATATATGATTAGGATGTACGAGTTCCCTATATTCTATACATTAGTGCTACGTCACCTTGATTATGCCGGGAGGTTTGAGTTCCCCATAATGGAATATATGGATATTGATATTCTCTAGTTCATGCGACTACATGCGTTGAGGCCCTTTAAGCAAGGGCAGAGTTGGGCCCATATGGACCATAGGTGCTTTTTTATTTGATAATTATGATACACAACCCATGTTAATGTTTTAAAAGTTCTTGCCAAGCTTTGTTACCTTTCTCGAAACTTTATATATATTTTTGTATACATGTGATTACATATTAGGTTTTGACTTGGTTTTACATTATGGAATTATCTTATCCTTAACTATGAGTTATATGCTAGCATTCCAAATACTAACTGTTTTTGGACGCTGTATCCTCGTGCGATACATAAACCAGATCTTTTTCTTCTATTTTTTCATATAGTGACCAGGTATTTGAGTGGCTTATGAGTTGACATTAATATTGTAAGAACGCATTATTCGGAAGGCATTTATTTTATTGTCTTTTTACTTTATGTTATAGAGCTAATTAGACTTGGATTTTGGCTATAGTCGGAAGCATGTCCTGATGATTTATTTATATTTAATTGTAGAGACTTTGTGTATTTCTGTGAACTTGGGTGGGTTGATTTAGTGTGTTCTGGTGATGAATTGTTAGACGTTTATTGATCTATTATTATCCTTATTTTTCTATATCTTCTTATATGTGTAGGATTCATTCGACACTTGTTGTTGATATGTTGGTTAGGTTACGCGAAGGGTGTTATCTTCAGTCCCCGTGGGACTTGAGATACTAGTAACAACTAGGCCCTATTACAAAACATGAAAAAGTTGGTATCAGAGCCAGGTTCATAGTCAATTGGGTGTCCACAAAGCCATGTGAAGTAGTGTTTCTTTTAAAGGTGTGTATCATGCCACACTTATAAGAGAGAGGCTATGAGACATTAGGAATATTTCTCTTTTTTGTTGACTTATTGCGCGATAGAGATTCTAAGGTCTTTGATTCTTTTAATTTCTATTTGCTCATCTTTTAGATCATGCCTCCAAGAAGATTTGATGTTCATTCAAACTCTTTTGTTCTATTTAATTATAATGTGGATGTAGCTCATCCAACTTTTGGGGTATAGAATCATTCAAGGGTCATTGCATCTAATTGTCCTTATGGGGTTCCACCTATCTCCACTAATACTACTCTTGAGGGTGAAACGCATAATTAATAGCCTCCCGAGAAGGTTAATAATGCTAAGTTTCATCGCTTCATTACACTGTTGACTTAATTTAATATATCTCTGTAATAACAGTCTAGTTCTGCTAGTGCTACTATGAGTTAATCTGAGTCCACTAGAGTTGGACAATTCATGAGGTTGCATCCTCCGATTTTTACTGGTAAAATGGTTGAGGAGGATCCTCAAAGCTTCATTGATGAGATATAAAAGATCTTTTGGGTTATGCGTTCTCTAGAAATTGAGGGTGTAGAGTTTGTTGCCTATTAATTGAAGGATGTGGCGTACTAGTGGGAAAAAGAGTGGGAACAATCGAGGGGTAGGATGTTAGTTCTACCGTGTGGGATAATTTCATTATTGCATTTCTAGACCACTTCATTCCTCAAGATTTGAGGGAAGCAAAAGAAAAATTGCCAAAAAATTCCATTAGTGGTCCCAGTATGCTCCTGTATTATTATCTAATATGATGGCTTGAATAAGAAAGTTTTCTTTGGGGTTGTTTCGTGGGTTGATTCTTGAGAGTAAGGATGCCTTGTCGATCAAGGACATGAATATCTCCAGGTTGGTCGTGTATATGCAATAGGTCAAAAAGAAAAAAATAAAACAGGCAGAGACCGGTGTCAGGCAAAGTAAGATGTATCATTTTCTAAAATAGTGTGGGGGCCAGTAGCAGAGTGGGAAGTGACCTATAAGTAAGAGCTAGGAAAGTCCTAACTCCCATTCGATGACTAGTGCTCCCTACCAAAAGCCATTGGGAGACGTAGATTTTTAGGCTAACAATGCTTTTAGGTCGCAGGTTATCCATTCTCAGGCTAATAGGGCACAGTTCGTACCATCCTACCCTCCTTACAGATTCTGTAGTCAGCATCGCCATCGTCAATATAGGAAAGGAAAGAACCAATGTTTTATGTGTTGTTAGATTGGACTTGTGCAGTGGGACTATCTTTCTAGAGTTGCTTCTAGGGAGAAAAAGATTCCTATTTCCTGTTCATCAACTTTTGAACTAAAGGGTACCACTTCTTGATGTAGCATTGGTCAAAACCACCTCTATGCTCTCACTACTTGTTAGGAGTCCAGGCATCTCCAAATGTTGTTGTTGGAATATTGAAACTCTTTTTCTGTGACGTGTACTATTTACTTGATCTAAGGTCCTCTCTCTCTTAAGTGACCCCATTTATGGCTGTGCATTTTGGTTTTGGTTAGGACTATTTGTAAGACCTTTTTTCTTTTTCTACGCTGGTAGGAGACTTTGTGGTTGATAGAATTATTTATAAGGGTATGTGGTAGCTGTTTCTAGTCGAGAAACTCTCGTGGACTTTATAGAGTTAGACATGGTTGATTTTGATATTATTTTATGGATGAAATGGTTGGACTCAAGCTATTTTTCCTTGGATTGTCAGACCCATAAGGTAGTATTTTAATTCCCTCAAGATCCAATTATTGACTGGTAGGGTGATTCCCTAGCTCCTAAGGGAGAGTAAATAGTATATCTTAGAGATTAGATGTTAATTTCTATGGGGTGTATCTATAATCAGGTATAGTTTACAGATTCTAACTTGGAAGGTCCTTCCTTACATCCTGTTCTTGTAGTAAATTAATTTCTTGAGGTCTTCGCTAAAGATCTTTCGGTATCCTTCCCGATAGGGAGATTGATTTTTGTATTGCCCTTGTTTTAGACACTCATCCCATTTCTTTTCCTTAGTATAAAATGGCTCTAACAGAGTTGAAGGATCTTAAGGAGCAATTGACAGACCTCTTAGACAAGGGTTTTATTCATCCTAGTGGATCCCCATAGCGCGTACCAGTTTTGTTCGTGCAAAAGTAGGATGGCTACCTTTGGATATGTATTGATTTCCTACAATTAAATAAGGTGACGGTGAAGAATAAGTATCCCCTTTTGAAAATTGATGATCTTTTTGATTAGCTTTAAGATTCCAAATTAATCTGTAATATTAATCTTCAATCCGGGTATGATTAGTTAAAGATAAGGGAAGTGGAGATCGGTAATATAGCTTCCTTACCCTATATGGGAATTTTGAGTTCCTAATTATGTCATTTGGTCTTACTAATGCCCCTACGGCATTAACGTATTTTATGAGTAGGGTCTTTCATCAGTTTCTATATTTGATCGTGATTATCTTCATTGATGACATCTTAGTGTAATCTAAGAATGGTTAGGATGATGCCGATCACCTCCTTCTTGTGTTGCTAGCGTTGAAAGATCAACAATTGTATGCTATGTTCTCTAAGTGTGAATTCTTGTTGAATACCATAAATTTTTTGGGTTATTTTATGTCTAGTGAGGGGATTATGATGGATCTTCAGAAAGTTGTTATGGTTTCAAAGTTGCCTAAACCCACGATTCCTATTGATATTTTGAGCTTCTTGGATTTAGCTGGGTATTAAAGGAGGTTTGTTTAGAGTTTTTCTTTTATTGCTGATCCATTAACCAAATTGACTTTGATGAAAGTTAAGTTTTTGTAGTCTAATGCTTGCGATAGTAGCATTGGGTAGCAAAATAATAAGTTGACTTTAGATATAGTCTTAACTCTAGCTGAGTGTACGGAGGGATTTGTGTTTTTTGGTGATGTATCCAGGATTATTTTGGGTTCTGGGTTGATACAACCTTGTAACGTGGTTTCCTATGCTTCTAGATAGTTTAATGTTCATGAGAGGAACTATCCAACTCATGACTTAGACTTGTTAGCTATGATCTTTGCACTATTTATATGGGATGAATTTTGATATCTTTTTTGATCATAAGTTCCAGCAGAATGTTTTTACCAAGAAGAAGCTTAATCTAAGGAAAAGAAGGTAGCTTGAGTTGCTAAAAAACTATGATATGATTCTTCACTACCATCTAGGTAAAGCTAACGTGGTTGTTGATGCTTTTAGCAGGTTTTGTATAGGTATCTTATTGCATATGCATAAGGATAATCATTAATTGGTAAAGGATATTCGCTATTTGGCTAATATTTGAGTTTGTCTCTTGGACTCTAAGGATAGTGGTTTGATAGTGCAATAGGTAGTACAACTATCTCTTTGTTTGGAAATTAAGTTAAAACAAGTGTTAGATCCTCTTTTGACTAAGATCAAGGATGATGTGGGTAAGGAAAAGATGATAGCTGACAAGATCAGTAGAGATGATATTTTGAGGTATCAAAGGAGGTTATGTGTTCCCGATGTGGATAGGTTGAGAGATAGGATTTTGGGCGAGGCCTATAAGTCGCAATATATGGTTCATCCATTTTCAACAAAGATGTATGAGGATCTCAAGTAGATGTATTGGTGGAATAACATGAAATAGAATATATCCGAATTTATGGCTAAGTGTATGGTATATTAGCAATTGAAGGTGGAGAACTTACGACTGGTGGGTTCTTCAAGAGATTGAATTATCGTTGTAGAAATGGGAGATAATTACTATGAATTTCGTTATCAATCTTCCACATTTGCAAAATAAGTATGACTCCATTTAGGTTGTCCTAGATAGGATGATTTAGTCTACTTACTTCCTGCTCGTAAGGACTACTTATTCTGTCGAGGATTATGCAATGTTGTTCCTTCGAGAAATTGTATAGTTGCATAGTGCGCCTGTCTCAATTATTTTTGATGTTGGTACTCAATTTTCATCATATTTTGTCACTTTTTTTAGTATGGTTTGTGGACTAAAATGAGTCAAAGTACGTGTTTTCACCCATAGTCTTAGCGTGAGCGATATGGTAGTTTTTAGTTTCACCATTTGGCTTTGATTGAATTTTCTTATAACAATAGTTACCATTCTAGCATCGGTATGGCCCCAACTGAGGAATTGTATGGTAGAATGTGTAGATCTTATATTGGGTGGTTCGAGATTAGTGAAGCAAAAATGTTTCGACTAGATTTGGTTTACCAAGCCATGTAAAAGCTGAAGTAACTTGGGATAGGATTAAGACCACCCAAATTCTCTAAAAGTCCTTTGCGGATATGTGGTGAAGGGATTTAGAGTTTAATGTTGGAGATTGGGTGTTGTTGAAAGTATCTCCCATTAAGGGAGAAATAAGGTTTTGGAAGAAGAGGAAGCTTAGTCCCTGGTATGTCGGCCCGTATGTGGTTTTGAGAAGGGTTGTTAAAGTTCCATATGAGTTGAATTTTCTCTCTGGCATGAGTTCCATTCATCCAGTATTACAGGTGTCTACATTACGAAAATGTGTAAGTGATCCTTCCTAGGTTTTCCTTTTAGAGAATATTGGTATTTCAGTTTCTTTATCATATGAAGAGGTCCTAGTGAGGATCTTAGATCGATAAGTTTATTGGTTTCGAATGAATGATGTGGTTTTGGTGAAGGTTCTATTGCAGAACTAAAAGTTTGAGGAAGCTCCTTTGGAAGATGAGGAGGACATAATTTCCAAATATCTATTTTAATTTTTGAATCTAGAAAATAGTGCTTGAGGTATGTGTTGTTTTTAACACCTTTGTTCTATGTCTTTGCTGATGGTGGATTTTGAATTTCTTGGCGTTTATTTTCTATCTTAAAGGTAAGATTAAGGATGTTTGTGGTTGAATCGTACTTTTAGAGACTCATCCCATCATTTATGAATGAATGATTTTAAGGGGGGAGACTGAAACAACCTAAAATTTGGCCCTTGCAAAATTTCTTGATTCTTGGACATTCTGTACATCATACAATTCATCATATCACTTTTATATTATGGGTACATGTCAAGGAACACTAGTCGTATATTTTTCACTGTCACATTGGCCAAGTTCTGTTCTTTGTACTAGAAGGCATCATACTAGTTATATGTATATTATACGAGAGCTATAGTGCTAAACCCTATGTTGTTAATTTTTTGTCCTTGACATTCTTCTTAGGCTATGGTTTGAGGGTACTAGTCATATGGTAGGGTACGATTTTGGCTAATGAGTAGTAAGTTTGACAGAATGTCATGTCCAATATTCTAATCAACATACAAGTGGAGGGTACTACTCGTATGATGTGGGTACTAGTAGATAGGGAAAATTATATCCTCCAGCGAGTCTTTTACAACTTTTACATTGAGGGTATTTTAGATATATCCCACCCAAATCCCTTAGGAGGCCATATCTTATAGGACTATTTTTCCCTCATATATCACTTTGGAAGATCAAAACACTTTCTTAAACTCTCTAAAAACCTCTCAAAGGAATTGGGTTAGGGTTTCATCAAGGTGGTCATCTAGAGGCTGAAAGAACAAAATCTCTTCGTAAATCTTTGTAATTTAGGCATATGACTCTTCCTTCATTTTTAGTTCATAAGAAATCATATGTTGTAAACATTGTTCTTGAATCATAGTTGGTGGTTCTGAAATCCGTAGTTGAGGTTTGAATTGTTATTGTTGGTTATTGTTCTATTGTGTTTCAACTTATTTTTATGTATGATTTAATGATGGTTTAGCAGAAGTGGATTCTTGGAAATTATGACTTAAACTAAGGGGTCATGGTTAACCCTAACTTGATGGGTTATTACATGAATAACGATATACCCTCAACCTGTTTATGAAAATGTGTAGGAGAAAATCTAGTCACATGATGAATTGTTTTTTTAACTAATTCTTGGCACAAGAATGATAGTGAAGTGTTAAAGATTTTGTAAGGACTTGATGACCATAAATTGAATTAAAATATGGTTTAAACTAAGGTATTGGCCTATGAATGTAAATAGTTGGTAATGGTTTCATGAAAGGCCTTGTTGGCCATAAGTTGAATTGAATTGTAACCTTGGTGGGTTAATTAGCTAATTGTGTTTGAATCACTAAATGTTAAAGTGAATTGATGTCTTAGTATAGATAATGGGCTAGAGTCCTAAAGTCGAATGATGATGGTTATGACATATTGTACATTTGCAATTAGGATTGATCCGAAGATACCAATGGGATGCCTTTGGTATGTAAGTTGAGTAAAGGTTGAGTGTATGTATCAATGATGTTTTAAATTTGGCCTTAAAGTGAGATGTGTAGCTGGGCCGTGAAAGTGGAGTCCGAATGACTAACACTAGAAAGTGTGCTAGTCAGTTTGTGTGTCTGTATGACCGGGAGGTTCAAGTCCCTCGATGGATATATAAATGGAAAGTTTGTGTCCCCTATATTATATACATTGGTTGTACGTCGCCTTACGTTTTCCAAGAGGTTTGAGTACCCCATAATAGCATATATGTATATGGATATTCTCTAGTTCATGAGGCTACATGCACTGGGGTCCTTCAAGTTAGTGGGGAGTTGGGCCCATGTAGTTTGTGGGTGCCTTGTTACATGCAGATTATTTTGTATAACCCAGGTTAATGTTTTAAAAATTTAGGCTAAGCATTATTCCCTTTCCCGGAAATATATATATATATAAGTATACATGTGATTGCATATGAGGTTTTGACTTGGTCTTACAACATGGGATTATATTATCCTTGTCCCTGAGTTACATGTTAGCATTCCAAAAACTAATCATCTCTAGATGTTGTATTCCTACATGATACATGGGTAAGAGTTTCTTCTTTTTTTCCTATGTAGTTACCATGTGTTCTAGTGGCTCGTGAGGGGAAATTAAAGTTGTATGCTTCCATTGTCTTGAGGGCAGTCATATCATGGTCTTTTTACTCTACGTTAAAGATTTTTTTGGACTTGGATTTTGGCTATTGTCAGGGACATATCTCAACGGTTTATTGACTTTGGATTTTAGAGGATTTGTGGATTAATGTGGACATAGGTGTGTGAGATTAGTATGTTGTCGTGATCAATGGTTAGACATTTATTGAGCTATTGGTAGCCTTATTTCTCTCTATCTTGTTATATTTTTAGATTTATCTGACACTTATTGATGATACTTTGTTTAGTTTAGATGAAGTGGGTGATCTTCAATCCACATAGAACTTAAGATACCCATCATGGCCAGGCCTTGTTTTGGGTTGTGACACCAGGTGATGAGCGTGATAAGTTATATGCAATACCTGCTAGACCCAATAGGTATGATTTTGGTATGGCGCCAGTCATCTTTTGCTTTATTTGATTTGAGATTCACTTATTCCTATGTGACTTCATATTATGCTCCACTATTAGAGTTATCATGTGATTTATTATCTATGACAATATGTTATATACTACCGTAGGTAAATCTTTAGTAGTAGATCGGGTTTAACAGATCATGTGTTGTGATTTTATAAGAGATTGACACTCATTTGATCTTATTATAAAAGGCATCGTGTATTTTGATGTGTTTCTAAGAATGGAGTTGTTATCCCACTATCATGCGGTCCTGGATATTTGTCCAAGACTATCACCTTAGACATGCTCGTCAAACCCATGATTGTGTATTAGGGAATTATTAGCTGTAAATTGATAGGGCTTTTTTATTTATGTGTTAAAAGGCTTATTTTTAGATATTAGAAGTCTTATAAATTTTATATCCTCAACGTTGGGGTTGAGAGTCAATTGTTGTTATTTATGACTATTTTGATGGTTTCCCTATCAATCTACCAGCTTTCCTCCTTAGCGTAGTATTGAATTTTTATTAATCTTAAGCCGATCACACAAACTATTTCTATGCCACTTATCGTATGGCTCCTACAAAGCTTAAAGAGCTAAATTCTCAGTTTCAAGATATTCTTTGTAAGGATTTGATTAGACCAAGTGTATCCCTATGTGCATCTCCAGCATTGTTTGTGAAGAAGAAATATAGCTCCAAGTATATGTGGATTGATTATAGGCAGCTTAATAATATGACGGTTATGAACCATTCTCATATGCACCTATACTGATGTTTTGTTTGACTAACTTCAAGGAGTAGCGGTGTTCTTCAAGATTGATTTGAGGTCTAGTAAACATCAGTTGAGGATCGGGCTGAGGATATCTTAAAGACAACTTTTATGACTCATTAAGGTCATTATGAATTCCTAGTAAGGTCTTTTGGGTTGAATAATGCACCAACTATATTTATGAATTTTATGAATTGTGATTCTAGGCCATAATTTGATTCCTTTTTTATTGTGTTCGTCCACGAAATCCTTGTGTATTCAAAGAGTAAGAAGGAGCATATGCAACATTTGATGATTTAAGGATTGTGCTCCAAACTTTTAAGGATCATATTCTTTTGCAAAATTCTCTAAGTGTGAGTTTTGGCCTTAGTTGGTAGCATTCCTTAGGTATGTGGTGTCTAAGGATTGTATTATGGTAGACACAGCAAGGATCGAGGACATTTGTGATTGTAGCACATTACATTTTTTGGCTTGACTTTGAACCATCATTTCTATGTGTATAAACTCAAATCCCATTATTTATATTCGAATAACTATATCATGATCATTATCCTAGTATAAAGAGTGCTTATGAGGTGAAAAATATTCATAGGAGTTACTTAGAGCAAAGTAGATCTAAGAGCCTTCAATTCCGTGAAGTCTTGGTATTCGATTCTACAAGGGTTACTTTAAACATATATAACTTTTGAAATATTTGGAATTTTTCTGCTCAAGACCCACCAAATTATTGATAATTTATTAGCTTTCCGACGATACTAATTTTACCTTAATCTATTATTCGAGTGAAAATTTTTGACTATTTTTGTGAGAAATAATAAGGTTCCACAATAGAGCCGCATCGTATGGGCCATTCTAACAAAATAGGTTCCGCATCACAGGAGGCTATTTCCACAGAAGAGGGATCTCTCAATGGGGATATTCCCAATAAAAAGGGGCCAAGGGGTAGTTTTGTTCTTTTATGTCAACCCAAATCATCCAAAGCATGACTTATAACACCATAAAAGGCATTATCTATCCAGTATCATCAGAATAACTTGTATAGAAACCCACCGCCTTCCCAAGAACAAGAAATTGAAGCCTTATTCCTCAAGAATTTAAGGATTCAAGTTCCTCTTTAAAACATTCTTCAAAAGTTTATCTTATTGAGATATGTGGGTTATTCATCAATGGGTTCCTTCCACCAACTATGTCCCATGAATCCCCATTTTGATTAAAGTATGAAATCCACTTTCTTTTATGAAATTATCCATGTTAATAATGAATTTGATCCATGGATTTTCTTAGTAATTTGAATTCAAGACATTTCGACATGTGTCTCTAGGTGAGTTAAGTTATTTTATGTTTTGAATTTAAATTTCCTATGTCATACTCCATTGATTTCATGTTAAATCATAAAGTTATGAATTGAAACATGTGAAATTATTTTCCGCCAAAGTTTCTCATTCCCATGTTCAAATTCACATGTCTTGTTTAAGTATTGAAACGTAATATGTTTAGGGTCTCTTATTTAATACTTTATTATAGTGTTTAAAGTTTTCTAATCGTATTTTTGTAATTATTTAGTGTTGGCAGGTTATGAACACCCGATATCTTTGTGTTTTTACATGTTTCTGCTTTCAAATTACAAGCCATTCAGAGCATGTTTTTATTATTTTATTCATACAACTATGATCAAGTTAAGCACTTTTCACTATAGTACCACATCATGTTAGACCCATAATAATACCAATTTCATTCAGCTGGAAGTAGGATTTAGCACTGAGAAAACCCAAGGATGGGGGCACATATTCCAGTAGAGGGTGTGACATTCAGTAGCAGTCCCTGAGTTCCAAAACTACGTAGCGAGTATTTGACTTCCTTCCAGTTGAGGGTTGACACTCTTTTGGGGGCACCTGCTAATAGAAGGTG
The DNA here is from genome assembly GCF_002878395.1 of Capsicum annuum. Lineage (NCBI taxonomy): Eukaryota > Viridiplantae > Streptophyta > Magnoliopsida > Solanales > Solanaceae > Capsicum > Capsicum annuum. The sequence continues at coordinate 157,695,466 of NC_061113.1, forward strand.
AATCCTGAGTCCTTTGGACCCCAGTTTAGTGGATACATACAACCATGTCTTAGTACCCATAGCAAGTTACTAGCACTCTTCAAATTGGGTTACAAGTTTGACCTAGATTAACTCATATTACGGTAGGTCGGTTACATGAGCTCCCACAGTTTTATCTAGTACTCACTCTATACAAATCCAACTTTTCTTGACCAAGTGATTAGATTGCCAATTATTCAGATCATTTCAGTACATGCTTTACTTGGTCTTGCATTCTCAGTTTTACATGTTCATGATTTTGATGTTCAGTATCCAAACATGATCCTCAATTCTTTTTTAGAGCATGCTCAACTTTACATGAGATTTACATACAATATTTACGATTTACAGATACCCAGCTTCATTTCTACTGATTCTTCAATAGTAAAGATTTAATAAATTTTATTTAGTGATTCACTAGCTTATCAGATTATGTTTGTACTAATGTTATAAGATACTTCAACTTTAAGTTAATTTTAGTCTCTTGGTGAGTCTACGTGCACTTAGCATGCATGTTTTAAGATTATGTATCTATTCAGTTTTACTTGTTTCACTAACCCCAACTTACTTTCTATCTTCCAAAAGTACTGACCGCATATATTGTGTGGCTGCATTCTATATTAATGTAGGTATCAGGAGTATTCCACACACCGAGATCGAGCAGTTCTCGTCTTTCCTCCAGTAGGTGATGAGTTCTCCTATTTCATGAACTCCAATCATTTACGGTTTATCTACCTTATTTTTATTATTCATATGTAATTGTTAGTGGTAGTTGGAGGCATGTCCCTTCTATCTATATTTAGTATAGAAGAGGCTTCATAGATGGCCAGTTAGAGTCATTTAAGTAATTAATGTTCTTTCTTCAATTTTATCATGTTGTAAAATTTATTAGAAATACATTTATTTATATTTTTTCATGATCACGTTTTTGCTCAGCAAATTTAGTTTTTATATAATTTAAATTAGTTTCTCAAGTATTATACCTGTTTGTGGATCAGCTTAGGTCATTTGTGGTTCCAAGCACCATGTTACGACTTGGGGGTAGCCTTGGGTCATGAAAAACATTTTATTAGAGCATAGAATTCAATTTTCCTAGGGTGTCTATAAAGTCGTGTCTAGTAAATTCTTGCAGAATGGTATAGCGATATCTGTACTTTTCTTCGTGAGGATACAGGGCATTTAGGAAATATTTCTGTTATTTTATATCTCAAATTATGTTATATAGATTTTCTCTAAGTAGCTTGTATAGGTTCTCATCATGCTCTACTCATTACAACTCTACCTTAGTTTTGAGGTAATAGAAATAGTCAGGTTTAAACTTCAACTGATAGAGTTTTCTTAGAAAGTCCCCATATATTGCTATGGGATTGGATGTGGTCTACAAAGTATCCCACTAGTGCCTTTATGTTCCAAAGTATGAAAGATTTCATTCATGATCATGAAAAATTATGCACTGAACCGAAGTCATATAAGCCCTCAAATCCCTTCTTATAATCCTATGACAACCTTTGATCGAAAGTTAGAAGCATGAACCCAAGAGTTTAGCAGTAGTAGAGTTGGGATGGTGTTATCTGAATTTAGTTGATTATGTATCTATGAGGATAGTAGTATGAAAGGTGAACCAGTAGGCTTGAAATAGTACGTGGAAGAATTAAAGTTTATTGATTCAGAATAAAGTATGATGGTGTGGGTATGATTTAGAGATGCGGCAAAGGTGATATAGGATTTTATTGTTTTTATGTTTTTAAAATATGTGGGCTTCGATAGTACCCTTAAGTTGCTAAGTGTGAATGACGCTATTTATGTAGCATATAATATTCTTACCAGCTAAGTCATTGGCTATAGGTTATTGATGTCGGGTATTTTTATGGAATGGTGATTCTCATGGTTTAGAGAAAAATATATGTTTAGAGATGTGATGTTAGTTGGTTGTAAATGAAAAGAGAAAGATTATGTGTTTAGTGAGACAAGTATATTTTAGAGATGGGCGTAAGTATGTGATGATGATTTCTGAAGCTATGGAAAGGAAAGGGTAGTATATATTAAGGGAGTGTTAAAGAATGAAGTTAGTGCAGTTCATTAAAAGTTTGGGGATATCCATATATAGTGTTAGAATTTAAGTTTGAATCTTGGTTGATTGAGTTAATCAAAAGAAAAGATGAAATATTAGACAGTGTGAACTCAGGATATGGTGACACACCCGAAGAATCTAAGTTAGTAAATGTTTAAGTTGTTATATGATGACTATCGGGTTAATAGAATGTTAAGAGTTCTATTTCATAAGGAGGTATTAGTAATGGATTTTATACTTTTAGGTATAGTCTTTCAGGGTGAGTTTATTATTTAGGTGTATTGATTTATCTCGAACTCTATTGTATAGTGGTTATAATTTAGTTTGGAGTTTATTAAACAGGTTCGCAGGCTTAGAATGAAGGTTATAGCTAAGGGGGAGATGGTAGAACAAGGAACCAAGTAAGGTTGACAAATTCTAGTAATGATGCCAATGTATTGTAGAACATTAGTAAGGGAGGAAGATGCCCGACCCAATCTTATGTTAGTGCAACATTTTGTACCCAAATCATCACGACATCTACTCATGCCTTACAAGTCTACACTATGATCATAGCTCACATTAATGAACTTTCCATAGAATCATATATGCTTCAAGTTCCTAGTATAAGGAGTTCCAGTTCAATCTATAGTATGAATCATTTTCCATGAATTTATGAACTCCAAGTTTAGATAATGCAACTCATGAATCATGTACTCATGCCTGACAAAGTATTCAATTCCATGTACTTATGGTGCACTCTTAATGACCATTAAAATTTGGACTATTCCATGTATGTCCTTAATTTGTATATATCTAATGAATTTATGCTTTTAATTCTCTATTCCTCAAGCCTCAGTTATGTGTAACATTCTTCCATGCTCCATGATCTCATGTTCTAACCTTTTACCTAACTCTCCATATGAAATAATAGTTATAATGAACGACTATTTAGATGGGAGTGAGTAAATATTTCTTTTTTGGGAAAGATTGTTATATGCCGATTTTATTTAAGGCTATAAGTGTGAAGGAAAATTGAGGAAAAGCTTTTGCTATATTTCATAGTTACTTGAGAATTCCATGTGTGTCTTCTTATGAATAGCGCAAGAAAGTTGTTATTGATAGAGGTTTAGAGAATATGAGAAAGATACTTTTATGGGTGTTCGCATAGAAGTTCTTATGTCATTTAATGATAGGCTTGGATGTCACGTTGGTATATAAGTTGATGGGCTCATTGTGTGCTAGTGAAGTCCTAGAAAGAGATTGAATTTGGTTGTTTAAGTGGTAAGATGAATTATTCTTGAGATAAGAAGTTGTGAAAAATGCATGGGGTGGTGAATTCATAGTTCAGACTAGTGTTATGGTGAGGTGTATAGTACATTGTAATTTTGAGTTTTACATGAACATGGTGAGTGTGTGTATTTAAACTCAGACTTTGGCGGGAATAGTTATATGTACCCATGTAAGAATTATAAGTTGTATAAAATGAGCATGGTATTTTCGAGGAAAAGGTATAATTGAGGGATTATTTGATAAGTGTGCCAAATCTTGAGAGTGGGAAGTTGCATTGTCTAAGGCGATATAATCCTACCCTAACATAGGTTTTATAAGCCTTTAATCTATGTTACAGAGGTTGTATCCATATTGAGATTCTTTGTTCAGATATCTTACTCAGATTATGCTTGTGTATTCTTTGCTCCAAATTTTTTTTATAACTTCATAGAAAAGTGTTGGACAAATACTCTAGTATTGGACAAATACTCTTGTTAAGTATAAACTTTCAGTATGATTTTTCTCTAACATCTAGCGATTCAGTTTAGAAATCAAATAAGATAAGCTCCTATAGTTTTCCTTCTTTCTATATAGTCTTACTATCTGAAGTTTCGTAAGTATGGCTATTGCATGAGGTAATTCATTCATGTCTATGCAGGTTAGAAATTTAGTTTAGTCCATACAGCACGTCTATAATTCAAATATTTAGTCATGATTAAGTTCATAAGTGTTCATTGAATGATCTCAATTTTCAAAGTATTCAAGCTCAGACATTGTAATCCCCATTGTACGACCTTAGTCTCGTTATCTCATGAATTATGCTTATATAATGTTCTTGGTGATTGCACGAAGCCATTTTCTTCTGATCCCTATACGTTTTATGTTAAGGGATAATTCCTAATGATAATTTATTTACTTTATTCATTCCTTAGTAACTCTTGGGATTTTGCTGTATCAGTTATAACTTCGCAGCTCTATATATATGATCCTATCTTAAAAATTTTGAGTGAGTTCTAAACTCTCAACATGAATCAGCTTCTTCTAGTCAATAGAGTCAAGACAGCACAAAAATTAGTTTCATAATAGAGTTAAAATATTTCTCATCCTCTATATCCTTCATTACCAAACATGTCATGTTTACACCATTCCACACTTATAAGACTTCAATAAGTTCCAATACATCATTCGAGGACGAATGATTCCAAGGGGAAGATAATGTAACACCCTGCATTTTTGGGCTAGACGTTTAACCATCATTCCTATGTGTATAAACTCAAATTGCATTATTTATATTTGAATACATCTATTAGTATCATTATCTACGTGTGAAGAGTGCTTATAAGGTTAAAATTGTTCATATGAATCATTTAGAGCAAAGTAGAGCTAAGAGCCTTTGATTCATCCAAATCTTGGTATTTGATTCTAAGGAGGTCAATTTTTAATGTGTATAGTTTTTGAAATAAGTGGAAATTTTCAGCTCAAGATACACCAAATTATAGAAAATTTAATTAGACTTTCAAAGATGCCAATTTTGCCTTAATTTGTTACCCGAGTGAAAAGTTATGAACATTTGTGTGAGAAATAGTAAGGTTCTACATTGGGAAGCACTTCGTGGGCCACTACCCAAAATTAGGATCCACATCGCGAAGAACATTTCCACAGAATAGAGGTCGCATCACCAGCTCTATTCCCATAAAAAAGGGGCCAAGGGGTGGTTTGGTGCTTTCCTCTCAGCCCCAATCATCTAAAGCACGACTTAAAACACACTACGGGGAATTATTTGCCCAATATAATCTGAATAACTCTCGTAGAAACCCTCTTTCATCCTAAGAACAAGAAATTTAAGCTTTCTTCCTTAAGAATCCAAGGATTCCAGTTTAAATTCTAAGCATTCTTCAAGAATTCATCTAACTGAGGTATGTGGGGTATTCATGTATATGTCTCTTCTACCCATTGTGTTCTAAAAATCCCTTTTACGATTAAAGTATGAAATTCTCCTTTTTTATGATATTATCTATGTTAATAATGAATTTAATACATGCATTTTCTTAGTAATTTGAATTCAATACATATGAAGATGTGTTTCCATATGAATTAAGTTAATTTATGTTTTAAATTTTAATTTACAATGTCATACTCCACTAATTTCATGTTAAATCATCAAGTTATGAATTGAAACATGTGAAATTGTTATCCTCCTAAGTTTATCTCATTCCTATGTTCAAATTCATGTGTCTTCTTTATGTATTGAAATTTAATATGTTTTGGGTCTCAAAATTACTACTTTCTACTAGTGTTCCAACTGTTGTTATCATATTATAGTTATCATTCAGTGCTGGCGGGTTATGAACACCTGATACCTATGTGTTTTTACATGTTTCCTTTTTCAAGTTACAAGTCATTCAAACCATGTTTTTATTAATCTATTAAGACTACCATGTTCATATTGGGCACTAATTAGTACAGTACCACATTATGTTAGACCCATGATAATACCAGTATCATTTACTTAGGAGTAGGATTTAGCGCCGAGCAAACCCATGGATGGAGGTTCATCTGCAATACAGGGCGTGACCTTTTGTAGAAGTCCTTATGTTCCAAAACAGCATAGCCAATATAGATGTGAGAGGTCTTTCTAGAGGTCGAGGGTTGACACTCTTTCGGGGCACCAGTTTAGTGGATCCACATAGCCATATGTTAGTACCCTTGGCAAGGTACTGAAACCCATCCAATTGGGGTTACAAGTTGGACCCCGATTAGTTTAGATTGGGGTATGTCAGTTACATGATAGCTTCCAAAGTTCAATCCATACTCACGCTATACAAGTTTAGGTTGTGCTTTGCCAAGTAATCAGATTTTAAGTTATTCAGTTATTCAGATCTTTTCAGTACATGCTTTACTTTTTCTTGCATTCTTAATTGTACATATTTATGTTTTTCATGTTCAATATCCATACATGATCCTCAGTTCAAGTTTACTACACTTTCAGCTTTACATAAGATTTAGATATAGTATTTTGAATTTACCACTTCACAGTTTTAGTTCTTCATATTTTGTAACAGTAAAGTTCAAGAAACTAAGAGTAATTATTCATAAGCTTATCAAGTTATGTTTGTACTCATGCATTAAAATACTTTAGCTTTAAGTTGATTTCACCCTTTTGGTGAGTCTACATGTACTTAGCATGTATGATTTAAGTTTACATATCTATTAAGTTTTCCTTATTTGATTCACCCCCACTTACTTAGTATATTCCATAAGTACTGACCACATATATGTATGTATGGCTACATTGTTTCATAATGTAGGTATCAAGAGTAGTCCAGACACCAGGGTCATACAGTTCTCAACTTCAGCCAGCATATGATGAGTTCTGCTATTTTGAGAATTCTAGTTAGTTCCATTTCATGTACTTTATTTTGATTATTCATATGTATTGATTAATAGTAGTTGGAGGCATATCCCAGCTATCTATAGTCAGTATAGTAGAGGATTCATCGATGGTTAGTTAGAGTCATTCATGTAATTCGAGTTCTTTCTTTTATTCTGTCAAGTTGCAAACTTTATCAGTGTTAAATTTATTTAGACTTTGTCATGATCATTTTTTCGCTCGGCATATTTAGTTTTTATACAATTTAAATCAGCTGCTCAAGAAGTGTGCTAGTACATGGGTTAGCTTGGGATCACATGTGGTTCCTAGAACCATGTTACAAACTTGGTATCAAAGCACAGATTTCAAGTGTCTTAGGGTGTATCTATAGCAGTGTCTAGTATAGTCTTGCAGAATAGTATGGAAATATATGTAGTTTTCATCGATAGGTTATAACGTATTTAGGAAATATTTCTCATATGATATTTCTCATATCATATTGTTGAGATGTTATCGATGAAATTTGTATAGATTCCTATCATGCTCCAATCTTGCCAACTCTACCTTAGTTTTGAGGTGATAGACATAGTCATACTTAAATTCCTGTGGATAGAGTTTTCTTTAACATTCTTTGCAGATAGCTATAGGATTGCATGTGGTCTCAAAAGTATCCCACCAGTTCCTTTATGGTTAAAAGTATGAAAGATTTCATTCATAATCATGAAAAATCGTGTTTGAGACAAAGTAATATGCGCCCTCATATCCTTTCTTAGAATTCTATGACTGCCTATGACCTTGAGTTAGAAGCATAAACCAAAAATTTTAGCAGTAGTAGAGTTGAGTTATGTTATCTTAATTTAGTAGATTATGCATCCCTGGGGATAGTTGTATGAAATGTGAATAATAGGCTTGAAAAAGTGTATGCAAGAATTTAAGTTTATTGATTTTGAATTAAGTTTGATGGTATGGGTGTGATTTAGTAGTTTGCCCAAGGTGATATGAGATTTTATTATTTCTATGTTTTGAAAATGTGCGTGCTTAGATAGTACCCTTGAGTTTCTAAGAATGAATGAGGCTATTTATGTAGTATATGATGTTCTTACCAACAAAGTTAGGAGCTATAAGTTGTTGATGTCTGGTATTATTGTTAAATGTCAATTCTCATGGTTTACGGAAAAATATAATTTTACTGATGTAATAATAGTAGTCTATGAAAGAAAAGAGGCAAATTATATGTTTAGTAAGGGAAGTTTGTTGTTGAGAGGGGCATAGTTATGTAATGATGACTTTCAAATCTAAGGAAAGATAAGGGTAGTATATATTAAGGGAGTGTTCAATAATGAAGTTAGTATAGTTCATTAAAAGTTTGGGGATATCCATGTTAAGTTACAATTTAATCTTGGTTGATTGAGCTAAGAAAAAGAAAAGTTAAAACTCTAGATGGTGTGAACTCAATAAATAGTGATTCACCCAAAGATTTTAAGTTATAATTGTTTAAGTTGTTGTATAATGACTATTGGAGCTAAAGAAAGTTAATAGTTCTATCTAAGAAGGAAATATTAGCAGTGGGTTTTACACTTTCACTTATAGTGTTTTAGGGTAAGTTTGTTATATAGGTGTATTGTTATATCTCGAGCACCAGTGTAAAGTGGTTGCAGTTCAATTTAGAGCTTATTAAAGGGGACCACCAAGTGCAAATGATGGTTAAAGCTAAGGGGGAGGTGATAGAAGAAGGAACCAAAGTCAGAATCTCAAATTCTAGTAGTGATACTAGTGTATTAAAAACATTATTAAGGGAGGAAGGTGGCCTACCCATTCATATCTAAGTTCAATGATTTGTACTTTAATCATCATGACATCTGCTCATGCATTAGAAGTCATCTGTATGATCATAGCTCCCATTCATTCACTTTCAATGATTCATGTACTCATCCTGTTCCTAATATGATGTGTACTAGTTCAGTCAGTAGAACGAATCATATCCCATGAATTTATGAACTCCAAATTCAGGTCATACAACTTATCCCATATGTACTCATGCCTTACAGAATATTCAATTCTAGGTAATCATGGTGCAGTCTTAATGACCAGCAAAATTCACATTATGCCATGTATGTACTTAGTTTTGATATCTCTAATGAATTCATGATTTTGACGCTCTATTTCTCAAGCATTAGTTAAGTGTCAAAGTTATGCATAATATTCTTCCATGCTCTAGGATCTCATGTTCTAACCTTTCAGTGCCTCTCCTTATAAAATGATAGTGGTGATGTAAAATAATTTTGATGGGAAAGAGTAAATGTTTCTTTTTGGAGAAAGATTGTTGTATGATTGTTTAAGCTAACGCTATAAGTGTGAGGGAAGATTCAGGCAAAGCTTTTGGTATATGTTATAGTTTGTTGAGAATTACATGTGTGTCTTCTTAAGAATGTAGCAATAAAGTTGTTATTGATGCAAATTTAAAGAATATGAGAAAATTTCTTTTATAGGTGTTTTCCTAGAAGTTCATATGTGGTTATACCAATAGGCTTGGAGGTCACGTTGGTATATAAGTGAATGGGTGCATAGTGTGCTAGTGAATTCCTAGTAAGAGGTTAAATTTAGTTGTTAAATTGGCAAGAAGTATTATACTTGAGATGAGAAGTTGTGAAAAGTTCATGGTGTATTGAATTTATGGTTCTGATCAGTGTTATGGTGATGTGAGTAGCACTATATGAATTTGAATTAGGCTTGAACATAGTGAGGGTGAATAGTTCAACTCAGACTTTGGCGGTAATGGTTATATGTACCCATGTAATAATTATAAGTTCTATCAAATGATCATGGTATTTAAGGGGAAAAGTATAGTTGAAGGAGTATTTGATATGTGTGGCTAATCTTGAAAGTGTACAATTACATTTCCTAAGGCATAGTAATACTTCCCTAGCTTATGTCTTATAGTCCTATATTTAATTTTATAAATATTGTAGCAATATTGAGATTCTTCATTCAGATATCTCACTCAGATCATGCCTTAGAGTTATTTTCTCCCAAATGTTATTAGTACTTCTAAGAAAGGTGTTGGGTAAATACTCCAGTTGATTATAAACTTTAAGAATGATTAAGTCCATATAACCAACAATTCAGTTTAGCAATCAGACAAGATAAGATCTTATAGTTTTCCTTCATTCCATCTAGTATTACTACCCAAATTTTCATAAGTATGGCTATTTCAAGAGGTAATTCATTCATATACATGCAAGTTATTAATTCAGTTTAGTCTATGCATCACGTCTATGATTGACATATTTAGTCATGATTCTATTCATAAGTGTTCAAAGAATCATCTCAGTTTTCTAAGTATCCCATCTCAGACATTGTAATACCCATTGTACAACTTTAGTCTCATTATCTAATGATTTATGCTTATATTATGTACTAGGTGAACCATAAGGCCATTTTCTTCGAATCCAAATATGTGTTTTTTTAGGAACAATTCCTAATGAAAAGTCATGTACTTTATTCCTTGCTCAGTAACTCTTGGGACTTTGTTTCATCAGTTATCACTTCACAGTTCTATATTAATGATCATATCATGAAAATTTTGAGTTAGTTCTAAACTCGTAGCATAAATCTACTCCTTATAGTAAATAGAGTAAAGACAACTCAGAAATCAGTTCATGATAAAGTGTAATATTTCAGCTCTGCAATATCCTTCATTATAAGACATGGCATGTTTACACCATTCCATGCTCGTAATACTTCAATAAGTTCTTATTCATCATTCGATGATGAATGATTCCAAGGGAGAGATAATGTAAGACCCTGCATTTTTAACCTAGACTTTGAACCATCATTCCTATGTGTATAAACTCAAATCCTATGATTTATATAAAAATGCATGTATCATGATCATTATCCAAGTGTGAAGGTTGCTTATATGGTGCAAAATGTTCATACGAATCACATAAGGAAAATTAGAGCTAAGAGCCTTCGATTCAGAGAAATCATGGTATTTGATTTTACAAGGGTCAACTTTGAAAGTATATACCTTTTGAAATAAGTAGATTTTTTTAGCTCATGATCCACCAAATTATAGATAATTTAATTAGCTTTCCAACCATTTAAATTTTGTCTTAATCTATTACCTAAGGAAAAGGTGATGACCATTTTCATAAGAAACAATAAGGTTCCGCGGTACGGCTACGCCGCATGGGTATATTTCAACGGAAAAGTGGCCAAGGGGTAGTTTGGTCCTTTCCCCTAAACCCCATTCATCAAAAACACGACTTATAAAACTCTAAAGGGTATTATTTGCCTAGTATCATCAAAATAACTCTCATAGAGACCCTCCCACTTCCTAAGAACAATAAATTTCAGCTTTCGTCCTCTAGAATCCAAGGATTCAAATTCCAATTTCAATCTTCTTTCAAGCATTAAACTAATTGAGGTATGTGGCATATTCATTAATCGGTTCCTTCAACCCATTGAGTGCTAAAAACCTTCCTTTTGATTAAAGTATGAAATTATCCTTCTCTTATGATATTATCCATGTTCATAATGAATTTACTCCATGAATTTTCTGAGAAATTTGAATTCATGCCATGTGAACATGTGTCTCTATGTTAATTAAGTTATTTTATGTTTTTAATTTAATTTCCCATGTCATACACCATTGATTTCATTTAAAACATTAAGTTAGGAACTGAAGCATGTGAAATTTTTATCCTCCCAAGTTTATCTCATTCCCATGTTTAAATTCATAAGTCTCCTCAATGTATGGAAATGTACTATGTTTTGGGTCTCTGAATTACTACTTTCTATCACAATTACAAGTGTTGTCATCTGTAATACCCCATACCTTTCTAATCCTAGTTCAACTCCTAGTTGTATGTATAAGAGGCTTAAAGCCTGAAAATTTAACTAAGTATTGGGGACTTCGTCACTTTTTACGCTTCTTAACATCAAGTATTATAAAATAGGTCTTCCTAGCCCGAGACGTAGGTTGTTGAGTTAATTCATGTTCAGGGGTGTAAGGAGCATTTCTCGGGGATGTTACAGATTTTTTGAGCGAGCATTGAGTTGTATTTGGATTTTAGTTCCAGCAGCTCACCACAATAGTGGTGTGTCACGGTGGGTATAGCAATGGAAGCCTCACTACCTTGAAGTTGCCCATTAATTTACGTTCCAGTTGCAAATTTTATTATCTTACGGGTAATTGAGTCATTTTACCTCAATCTAATTCATAAAAACACAAATTAAAACGTCGGTTAGGGCATTACTTGTCCATATTTTCCAATTTTCTCTAAAAAAAAACCCTAATCATCCCCCAAGTTCATCAATTTCATTCCTTTCTCTCCAAGGAAACCAAGAATTCAAATTCCCTAATCCATGAACTTTCAAGAAAAGCATCTAGATTGTGTTTCTTTTCAACCTTAAGGGTTTAAGGTTTGTGTCATATTCATCCATAGGCCTTTTTCACCCATGCAATCCAAGAATCCATTTTTATGTTTTAAATGAAGAATTTTGCATCTATATGATGAATTATCTCCATGAAACTCTTATGAATGGAGATTCATGTATTGTGTTTACAAGTGTTTTGATGGAATGAGCCTTTACACATTTGAATGATAAAATTTTCATGTTAAATCCGTAACTCATGGTTTTAGTATTGTAATAATGTTATTATCCCATGATTTATCTATTCCTATGATTAAGTTCATAACTCTCATGTGTTTTACGAAATTCTTAAGTGTTGGATTTTTAAGAATGATCCCCTACTATGGTTTCCAAGACTTTATTTGTCAATATTATTATTTCTATTTAATGTTGGTTTGTCATGAATACCCGATACTTAGTTGGTTATGTAAATTCAGTATCTTCAAAATGATTTTAGATAAACTATGAACAATGTCATTTAGTCAAGTTATTTATGATCAATTGTTTGTTCAGTAAAGTTTAGTTAAGTTTAGAATCAGTGTCGTTCAGTTGGGAGAAAAATGTAGCACTGGGTGAACGTAGGGACGGTGTCTCCCTTGTCAGTTAGGCATTAGGCACTTGTATCCCCAGTCAGTTAGGTATGACACATTAGTAGCATTCCCTAAGTTCCACACCTACAGTGCCACCGTAGACTTTGAGGGATCCCCCATCAGTTAGGAATGACTCCGTAGTCCTCAGGAAATCAGATTAGTAGATCCACACAACCAATGTTAGTACTCGTGGAACTGTGCTGGCACCCTTCTATCTACGGTTACAAGTTGGACCCCAATAATAGAATTGGGCATGTCGACTATAGCTAGCTCCCACAGTATCAATACATCATTTAGTATAGTTTCAGTTTGGGTTTGCTTGACAGCAGCATACATATTCTCTGCTATTCGATAATTAGATTTTAGTAATTCAGTTTACATGATATTTAAGAAATGTATATATATATATACTTGGTCTTGCATTCTCAAAATTTTAGTTTTCATGCATGCTTACTCAGTTATCGAATATTATTCAACCAGTTACTACTTTATCCACATTTAACCTATGTATTTTAGCCTAACCTTTTCTCATATAACAGTACATTCAGAGAACTGACTATATACTTTCTTCGCTCTATGATGTCTTATATCATAGGTTCGGACGAACAGTTTTCTAATCATGCTTAGGTAGTTCAGCATTATAGAAGCAGCAGAAGTTATGAGTCCTCATCTTTGGCAGACAAGTTTGTCTTTCATTTAGTTATTTCGGTATTCCTCTATTTCTTTAGTTGGAGTTAGTTGGAGCGTGTCTTATCAACTTTACAGTCAGTCAGTTTTAGAGGCTTTTTAGACATTCAGATAGTCAGTTAGTTTATTAGTGTTATAAATCAGATTCAATACATTCACAGATGTTTTTAGACTTGCAAATTAAGTTACATTTTCAGTATTTAAAACCTTATGGCATTTATCAATTATTTTCCGCATATGCCTTTATTATCATTTACTTAGTGCTTACAACAGGTACCAGCTTGTTGTTTAGCTTGTGTTCACGTTCAGAACTACCATTGTCGCGATAAGGGATACTCTCGGGTCAAGACAAAAGCAAAGACTAAGATTTTAAAGAGTCCTAGGGAATATTAAAAGTATATTTGAGCAGAGATTTTTTCGTGAGTGTGAAGTGCACCACAGTTATGGAAAAGAAGCTATAAGAGGTTTCAGGAAAAGTTTTCCATATTTTGGAGTTCATGTCGTGCGAACTAGCATAAGATCTGTTTAAAACTCTCTTTCTAACTCATCTTTTATTTCTTTTAGAGACAATGCCTCCTAAAAAAAACAACGAAAGAAGGAACGGGAAGCAGCCCACACGTTCTCCTATTCAGGAAGATCAACTAAATGCGCGTCTCTCATGCCGAATTCAAGGCTACTTTTACTACCTTAGCTTATTCAGTGTTTGTTCAAAATGATCAATAGTTTGTTGTCTTATCTAGGCCTATGATTTATACTCAACAGAGTGAAGAGGAAAACTATATGGAGAAAGGGATAAAGAATAAGAGGGCTAGAATAAGTAGTTTTAATTCAAGGTGAGAGGGTGGTAACCGTTCCCAGTTCCATAAAAACTTCACATTCCTAACTCTATCTTCATCTAGTACGCCAGTGCCAAAGTTTAGGAATGAGATTCGGGATGGGGTGCCATGCTCCAAGACCAAGGGTAGTGTGAACAGTTGTCGTACCAATCTACTTTGCAGAGAATGTCAAAGGAATCTTAAGGTTGTGTTTAGAGCCAGCAGTGAGGTGTGTTTTGGGTCTGGAAAGCTAGGCCACACAGTTAGAGACTGCTAAAATACTAGACAACAAGGTCAGTCCAACCATCCTCCGAGTCCACCCGATCGCTCGACTTAGTAGGGTGCCATTCCAGTGTAACAAATATCCAGCATCAGAATAGGTTGTATGCACTCCTGCCCCGACATGATCAGGAAATTTCTCCCGATGTAGTTATAGGTACGTTAAAAGTCTTTCATATTGTGTGTATATTTTAGTATTCCACAAAGCATCACTTTCTTTTGTAACCCCATAAATAGTTGTCAATTATGGTATTAGTCTCAAAATATTTGTAGATCCTTTCTTCATTTCTACCCTATTGGATAAATCTATCATAGCCAAATGAGTATACAAAAACTGCCCAATTACAGTATCCAAGAAAATTACGTCAGTTGTTTGCCAGAATAGAGTTATTTACTTTAAGTTTCCTAATAAACCAATCATTGAATAGATGGGTAGTACCTTAGTGCTTAGGGGTCAGAGGTATTTTCAGATCCCTTCTCAGAATCCTATGACAAAATATTATCTAGAGTTAGAATCATGAACCTAGAGATTTATCAGTAGTAGAGTATGGATAGTGTTATCTATATTTAGTAGAGTATGGATAGTGTTATCTGTATTTATCCATGGGGTTAGTTGTATGATAATTGCATCAGTAGGACTGAAATAGTATATTTAGGAATTTTAATTGAGTATGATGATGTGAGTATGATTTAGATATTTGATAAGTAGGCTATGAAAGAATATAGTGTGGTTCATTAGAGGTTTAGGGATATCAATATTAAGTGTTGGAATCGAAGTTTGAATCTTTGATGATTGAGTGCATAGTTATTAGTGTTGAAATTCTTGATAGTCTGAACTCGTGGACTGGTAATACTCATGAAGATTCTAAGTTAGTTAGTCTTTAAGTTATTATTTGATGACTATTATGGCTATAAAAAGTTTAGAGTTATATCTCATAATGGAGTATTAGTAGTGGGTTTTGCACTTTCAAGTGTAGTCTTTAAGGTGGAGTTTGTTACTGATAAGTATTGTTTTATGCTGAACATTAAAGTAAAGTGGTTGTAGTTCAGTTTAGAGTTAATCAAAAGGGTCCCACAGACTTAGAGTGATGGCTTATGGCTAAAGGGAAATGATAGAAAAAGTAACCAAGTTACGCTCTCAGATTCCAGTACTGATGCTAGTACATTGTAGAATAGTAGTAAGAAAGGATGAAATTTTACGTTAGTTATAAGTGTGGAGTAAGATTGAGGCCAAGTTTTGATATATATCATGGTTAGTTGGAATTTTATGTGTGATTTTCTTAAGAATAGCGCGTTAAAGTTGTTAATGATAGAAGTATTAGAGAGTATGGTAAGGATACATTGATGGGTTATTTTCCTAGAAGTTCATGTATGGTTATGATAATAGGTTTGAACATCGTGTTAGTGTATATAATTGGATGGGTGCATTTTGTGTTAGCACATATATATTAAGAGGTTGAATTTAGTTGTTGGAGTGGTAAGAAGAATTATTGTTGAGATAAGAAGTTGTTAAAAACCATGGTGTATTAAATTCATGATTCTGACTAGTATTACTATGTTATGGGTGCCTTTTGTACATTTGAGTAGGCTTGAACATAGTAGGAGAATTCAATTTAGCTCAAACTTTTATAGATGGAGTTATCAGTGCCCATGTGAACATTTTCAGTACCCTCAAGTGAAGTGTAGTATAGAAGCGGAATGTATAGTTGGGGATTACATGAGGAGTATCTCTAAGCTTGAGAGTAGTAGTTGCATTATCTAAGGCATAACTATTCCAGATTTTATTTCATAGGCCTATGTCCCATGTTACAGAGTTATAGCCTTATTAAAAGTCCTTACTCATATATCATATTCTGATCATGCCTAAGTTCCTTACTTCCTATTATTATTATAACTTCTTAGAAAATATTTTGAAGAAATACTTGAGTTGAGTGTAAGCTTTCAGTAACATTCAGTCCATATAGCAATCAATTAATATTAGCAATCAGAGAGACAAGTTCCTATGGTTCTTGTATTTTCTAATCTAGTCTTAGTATCAAAAGTTCCACGAATATTGCCATTACAAGAGATAGTTTGTGCGCATCCATATAAATGGTAAATTCTATTCTGTTCATGCATCATGATTTAGATTCAGACATTCAGTTCATAAGTGCCTCGTGTATTATCTCCATCTTTCCTTAGTATTTTAGCCAAGTCAGTATCATTTGGGGGACGAATAATCCCAAGGGGGAGATGTTGTAGTACCCCGAGTTATCATGTCATAAACTTCTTAACTTATCTACATGAAACTAGATCCAACCTGGGGCAATGGTTACTTAAAAGTTGACTCTCTTATTTCTATGTCCGCCTTATAACCATTCTAATGCCATTGCATGTATTCACGATATCAGTTCAGTTATGTATCATGTTTTAGACTAAGTCATGTAATCACGCATTACGTTATGCATGTTCGGTGTGTGATTTCAGTTTCTTCAGTACTCTTAGCTAAATCAGTCTCATTTGAGGATGAATGATATCAAGGGGGAGATATTGTAATACCCAGTACTTTTCCTGGCCTAGTTGTATTTATAAAAGGCTTAAAGCCTAAAAATTTCACTAAGTGTTGGGGACTTGATCAATTTTTAGACCTTTTAACTTCGAGGATTTTTAAATTGGTATTCTCGACCCCTAGATGTATGTTTTTTAGTTAATTCATGTTGGGGGGTTTAAGGAGCTTGTCTCCGGGATGTTTTAGATTTTTTTGGATGAGGGTTGAGTCGTGTGTTGACTTCGATTCAAGCAGATCACCACGATTGTGGTGCGTCACGGTGGCTATAGCAGTGGAATTCTCACTGTATCACGGTGGCCCGTTAATCCCCATTCTAGTTATGAATTTAATTCTATGAGGGAAAATTTAGTCTTTTCCCCTCAATCCAATTCGTAAAAACACAAATTAAAATGTCGGTTTGGGAATTATTTTCCAAAATTTATCAATTTCCTCTAAAATAAACACTAATGATCCTCCAACTTCAACAATTTCATTCCTTTCTCTCTAAGGAAACTAAGAATTCAACTTCCCTAATCCATGAACTTTCAAGAAAAACATCTAGATTGTGTTCCTTTTCAACCTTAAGGGTTTAAGGTATGTGTGATGTTCATCCATGGTCCCTTTTCACTCATGCAGTCCAAGAATCCATTATTATATTTTAAATTATGAATTTTACATGTTTATGATGAATTATCTCGACGAAGTTCTTATGAATTGCAATTTATGTGTTGTGTTTACAAATAATTTGATGGAATGAGCCTTTACTCGTTCAAATAATGGAATTTTCATGTTAAATACCTCACTCATGGTTTTAGTGTTTAATTAAGGTACTATCACATGATTTATCCATTCCCATGTTTAAGTTCATGACTCTCGTGTGTTTTATGAAATGCATAATTGTTGGACTTTTAACAATGATCCCCTACTATGGTTTCAAAAATTATATGTCTATATTTTTATTTCCATCCAATGCTGGAGGATTATGAATACTCGATACTTAGCTGTTTCCATATATTTAGTAGCTTCAGAATGATTTCACATAAACTATGAGCATTGTCATTCAGTTAAGTTGTTAATGATTAGTTGTTTGTTCAATTAAGTTTAGTTCAGTTAAGAATCATTGTCTTTATGTTCGGAGTAAAACTTAGCAACGAGTCAACGTAGGGTGAGGCACTTGTCTCCGCCGTTAGTTAGGCCTAATATATTTGTAGCAGCCCTAAGTTCAGGACCTACGGTGCCACCGTAGACTTTGAGGGGTCCCCCATCTGTTAGTCATGATACCATAGTCCTTTGGACATCATATTAGTACATACACAAAACCAACTTTAGTACCTATGACGTGGTACTGACACCCTTGTAACTAGGGTAACAGGTTCGACCACATGTCGGTTATAGATAGCTCACACATTCTTAGTACAGTATTCAGTATAGTTTCATTATGGGTTTGCTTAACAAAAGCATGCATATTTTCTTCTATTTAGTTAGTAGATTTTAGTATTTCAGTTTACATATTATTTCAGAAATGCGTATGTGATGTCTTATTATTATCTGTTTCATTCAGTCAAGTTGTTTATGATCAGTTTCTCTTCTATTATCTTTGATGTCTTATATCCTAGGTTTGGATGTGTAGTTTCCTAACCATGATTAGATAGCTCAGCATTATAGCAGCCACAGAAGTGGTGAGTCGTCATCTTTCAAGGACAAGTTTATATTTTATTCCATTATTTCAGTATTCCTCTATTTTAGTCAGTTGGAGTTAGTTAGAGCTTGTCCTATCAACTCCACAGTCAGTCAGGCTTAGAGGCTTTTTAGACAGTTATATAGTTAGTTAGTCTATCTGTGTTATCAGTAAGATTTCAGTATTTTTATAGCTATTTTTAAACTTATAGATTTAGTTACATTTTAAGCATTTAAAACCTTATAGCATTTATTAGTTGTTTTCTCCATGTCTTTTTTTAGTTACTCGGTGCTCACAATAGGTACCATCTTATGGGTTAGCATGTGGTCACTTGGGACCACAAGCACCATTGTTGCGACTAGGGGGTAGCCACGAGTCATGACATCGTCATATTTGAAAAATCATTTAGTGCTAGCGGGTTATTAACACTCGATACCTATGTGCTTAGTTGCGGCTCAAAAGCAAACCTAAGTGTACGTAATTGTACAAGTAATATAGTGACTTAGAAAGTCAGATATCATTCCAGCACGGACTAAGCCACTAGAAATTCAACCAACTTTTAGTTTTAGACAAGGAGGTATTAAGGGTTGTAAAGTATCAAGATGAATGTGATATTAAGAATAAAAATGAGAATTAATAAATAAGAAATAACAATTTGTAACATTAGCAAAGAAAGAAACGGTTGTAAACAATCAAACAAATCTCTATTCTTATTGCAGTATGGTTGGTTTATAAGTCCTTAATTCACAAGGTTTACAGCACGATCTTGGTCTCCCGACCCGAAACCCCTTATTTCATAAAAGGATAAGAACCTTGATCCTTAATTTCTTTGATCTATCCTACGCTTCTTCTCCCAGATTCACATAGAAATATAGATTTATTCTATTGGTGGCAACTCATAAAAATAGTATGCTCATGAAATTAAGAACAACACAAATGATAATCCAAAAATAAACTATGATAAAAAAATATCAAAGAGTTATCATGTTCTAGCCCTCAACCCCAAAACAAGGGTTTTTAGCCACGAATATTTGAATTCAACATCAAAAATAGGTAATGAATCATACCCAAAATTAATCTTGAAGTGAAGAAGTTCAAAAGAATGTCTAATAACCCTAAAAGAGAGATTTTTATGCTTTTCCGCTACTGCTATGCTTGCAAAAATTACTTTAATTTGTGTTCACATGTTCCTTATATAGTTCTGACGATTTTGCCTAAGTGGGAATGAGTACCGCTTCGTGAGGATCATTAAGAATTTTTAAAAGTCGCTATATGACATGCGCTCTTCATTTCCATACGAATCGACATGACACATACATCTCATTTCTAAAGCTCGCGACGCGAGCTGATCGTGAGAGCTTACTAGAATTATCTTCAGAAAATTTAGCTAAGTCCTCCTTATTACTGGGTCTCGCGCCGCGAGACTGAATACCTATTTTAGAAGTCGTGATGCGATCCATTCGTGAGAGGCCACAGTAATTTTCATCAGAACTTGTGGCTAAGTCAAGAATAATATTTGCTGGTTTCTTTTCTCTTTGATCTAGCTTTCACTCCTTGCTTTGCAACTACATTGAAAATGCCTTCTCAATTCAATACAATCAAATCCGCAACCGCATTTGCCACTTGCTTCATCTCATGCATCCAATTTCTTCTAAATCCTCTAGAAAATTACCCTGCATCACTAATCACATTTGTTAGATATGGAACACAATATGGACTCAAATAGAATAAAAATGGCACATTTTTGCTCTTGAAAAAATTTCAAATATGGATTAATATCGGTGATTGGACATAAAAATACACCCAAATCACCACCCTACACTTAAAATCATGTTCGTCCTCTAACAATTACAAACATAACACATAATTAACCTTCACATCGCCACCTAGGAGTTATCCTTGTGTTGGGCACTTACAATTTGTAATAATGACTCTTTATCTTAAAACATGTCAAGAATAATTTTATGCACATGAACAATTCTTTTCAAACCTCATTATCTAAATAGTGACCTCCGATTTGTTTGTAAATTTAATCAAATTACTCAATCAAACAACATAATAACTTATCCAGACTTTTATCTGCATGCACCCTCACAACAAGAAAGTTTCCCCATACTACTCATAATTTTTCAATATTTCTCATGAGGGGAATATTAAAGTTCAACCACTCACTTTCAACAAAGAACTCATACATGATAGCTAATGAACCACAAGCTCTCCCTTAGAGTACTACTCCACTAATAGTCGGATGTTGAAACATAGGATCCATTAGGTCTTTCATGGTTGAAATGTCAGCTATAGGATGGGTAGGAACTATTTAGGAAATAGTGATTAATCTCTCTAAGCACTTTAATACATGTCAATCTTTAATTGAAATCACATTCTATAAACCTAATTCCCAATTCATTACCTCCACACATTATTCATTTCACATCAATTTTACTAAGCACATTAATATAAACTATGGTTGGAGTATTTTTCTAATACATCACTATTCACTTATCAGACTTCTTCCTGCCCTATTTACTGTTACACACCTATCATACCAACACTCAACTAGAACTATTCACCTTGGTCGAGATGTATAGTGTCCAAAATGGACTAGGGACAAAATAGGTTCATTAAAAGAAAAATCGAGCTACAACAACTAAAATTTATTATAAATTTTCTTCAACTCCTAACCATAATAATTAAACACACAAATATTTTTTATTTAGGGATTAACTTCACCTTTCTCTTACTTTAATTTCATACTCCCTGCCCTTTTAATCATCTATACTAAAGCTCTTAGGGGCTATAGATCAAATCAAGGTTTATCAAATATAGGATTAGGCTACATATGCGTCTACAAAAGAAATTAAGTTATAGGCTCAACAGGGCTAACTATTGATATGTGTATGGGCAGGTAAATAATGTTTTTACAATTTGGATAACAAAATACTCCCTAACTAACTTCCTACACCCAACACCCTTTATTTCCCTTTGTAAACACACCAGGAAGGTTCCAAAAATTTCTATACAGGTAGAGTACATACAAAAATTATCACACTTATGATGCATGCTAGGAATCAAGTTGGATGCTTAAGGTTCTTGATCTTGTTCTTTGCAAAATAAAACACTAAGCCAAAAAATCATATTATACCTATTGAGATTTAGCCTCTAAAAATAACACAATTTTTCTTTTATTTCAAAACTAGTTCATTCAAAGTCACTAAAAAATGGGGCCAAACACAAAACACTTCTCAAAAGTTGTAAGTCGTAATTTGGTTCTAATCATTTCTTAGCTTGACCAGATGAATTCACCTTAAGATGGTCGTCATCTATCTAACACATTAGAGGGAAACTAACGAAGTTGATGGAAAAATGAGAATTGCCAAAAGGGTAAAAATATATACTTTAAACTAAAATTGCCAAGGAGGGCCAAATTAAATACTTTGAACTTACTAACTATTACTGACATAATGTTTCTAATAGCTAGAATGCTAATTTAAACATCCACACAACAAAATAACATTAAAAAAATCCAAAATTGAACATGAAAATAAAATTGTCCAATAGAAATAACGACAGACATATGTAGAAGGAATGAGACTTCCACCACCCCACAATTAAAAGGAAGCACTGTCCCAGTGATGGCAAAATAAGCATAGTATGAGGTGGGGAGGATCTTCCTGATCATATGTCATCATCAGATTCTTAGCCATAGGCCTCAGCTCCTAATTCTGGATTAGCACCATCATCATCCTCATCTGACTCTATGCCTAAATCCGATAACAGATTATCCTTATCGATGGGTACATTATTATAAACTGGCTCTACAAAATCTGAATCAATTTGCAATAGTGCTCTTGCATGTGAAACAAGAGGATAGTCAAGTTCAACAACTCAAATCTCCTGTTGAGTCATTGGGTGACCCCGAATATATAACTGTAGCAGCTGTAACCTATTAATACAACCTGTGATGTCGTTAGTTTGAGCCCGACGCTCAAGCATAACTAATATCGAACCCTAAGAACCAACAATCCCCTTAGTAAAGAATATATCGACCGGATACATGTTCATCAGTGGCCTCTAATCAAAATCGTCATCATCTACACCCTTTCCCTTAAACAACTGTCTAAGCAACCCAGCAAAACCATACCTGCATATCACATGACTCCTTGCCTTTTTTATGGTAGAAAAAGATGACTTCACCCACATTCATATCAATATCTTCTCACACTAAAGATAGATAAGACATGCCCTATCATGTGTGACCTCAGTCATATGTGTCCCACGAATGAGACACGTATAGATGATATTTGCCTATTTACGGGACTCCATGTTCATCAGGATGAAGGGGAGAGTTAGGTGAATGCAACTACCTGTCTCACGCTTCTACCTGGTTGTAGAGTTGTTTCTATATAATAGATGTCAGATATCTACATATGGTGGTTCAATGTTCAACAGCTTTAAAGTTTTAACATATTCCTCTAGTGTACCTAGTAGGACATTTAGTGTGTGGGCATTAAAAGTAACCACTTGACCCCTTATCCTAGTTTCTTAGTCCTTGTCTCGTGGATCCCAATTTGTATAGAATTGTCTTACAAGGCTCAAGTTTCATTCGGTGGGCTGTTCAAATAAGAAATTTATGTGTAAAGCTTTTATGTGGCGCACTATGCATGGGAATTCTCTCAATGGGCTAACTCGATTAATTAATTGATCCGCACAATATCTGGACTCATCATGCTTTGCATATAGTTTTTTTCCATCCTCTAAGACCCATCGAATGCCATATTTCCTATGTTTCCCTTGTGGAATAGCCGGAGGTCATGTTACACGACCAGATTGTCTACTTCGTTTATGTTCCAACTCAGAAGATTCCACTAGGGTCTTACCCTTTTTCTGATGACTTGACATTTAACCTATTCATCATAATATTCAGCAAACACAGTAAATCATACACCCATTATGTACAAGCAAACACTAATCCTGCACGAGTGTTGAAGACACCCCACACTTAGTTTCTATCAAAGGATCATAGATATGGTATTAGGGTACTTAGACATCCCTTATACAATACGATTCACATTTAAAAAGGTTTTACAAAGACCAAGCAAGTAGCAATTCCAATCATTATTCAACAATAGAACATAAGTAGTCCATAATTTATTATACAACCGACTCTATGTGTACCATATTTCATTGAATCAATTAAATAAAATAAATCACTCAGTCCTACATTTTCCATCTTTCAAACTACTTATTTGCTCTATATTCTGCTCAAAAGTCATAGTAATAAGCCTTATTCTGACAAATGAACAATTAAAGTAGATATATATAAAGAAACTTTAATTAGCACAAAAAATTCTCATTAACTCCTGTTCATCTCACAAAGCAACCAAGAATGTACTACCAAAATCAATTGTGCCTACAACTCCTTCCCTGCTTGTACTAATGTAAGTAAATGAATGCAAATAAGAACACTTACCTTATTTGGCCTTGATTTTGTCACTGAAAACTTATTGATGTATTGATGAAAATACCTTAAGAGTAGAAATAAAAGAAAAATAGTTTTCAAAAGTCTAAAAGGGAGGCGGCTGCTGCTACTAGGGTATTATTAAAGATGATAAGCGTGAAACAAGGGAGTATTTAAATGGGATGAAAATGAAGTACACCAAGGCTGATTCTCGGGTTACTCTAAATTAGGATTCATCCCTGCGATGTGAGACTAGGCTCCATTTGTGGGACTCATGATGCGACAAATATTTTGAATTTTGGGCTTCGCAATACGAGATAATCATGAGAAGCAACTGGAATTAACATTAAAAAATTTAGATAAGGAATTTTTCTTACTAATTCTTGCATCTTGGGGTAATATTTCGCTCCCCCTTTTCTTTTTCACCCTAAATTATTGCTAAAGTGAACATTTACTTACCGGAAAGCACTCTTGCATACCATCACAGTTACCTATTATTTTGTTTTGTTTCCACCTAGGTTCTCATTCTTGTACGTCAACAAAAACAACTAGCTTCATAAGAAAATGTGGGTTTCCTCCCACCCAGCTCCTTAGTTTTTGTCGTGGCATGACTTATTTTTTTTGTATTTTTGCTATCTTTTTCATTTCTAAGAACTAAAAAAGAAAGAAACTACTCTTAAAACATTACATTCATGGGTTGACTCCTATGCAGTGCCTTATTTAACACCGTGGAATGACTCAGCTCAGCCTCACTCATCCACAAATGTGATGGACATATTGTGATTATCTTCATGATTTGCCCAATAATGCATCACACATCATCCATTTACCAAAAATTTTTTATCTTCTTTTTATTCCATAGTTCAACAACTCCATGAGGCGTTATTTGTACCTTCTCAAAAGGTCCAGACCATTTAGACTGCAATTTACCCAAAAACAACTTTAACGTTTAATTGAATAGTAAAATATGTTGTCCACGTTAAAACACTCCTTCCTAAATTTGCCTGTCATTCCATCTCTTGGTTTTATCCTTGTATTGTTTGGCATTTTCATAAGCATAGAGACGAAACTCATCAGGTTCAACAAGCTGCAATAATCTCTTCTCTTCTATGGCCTTCATCTAGAGATTTAACTTTTTAACGACCTAATAAAGTTGATGTTCCATCTCTAATGGTAAATGACAGGCTTTCCTATTAACCAAGTATTGTTAGGAGGTACCAATGGGCATCTTATATGTTGTTTGGTATGCCAGAATGCATTATCTAGCTTTTCAGCCTAATCCTTTCGTTGCCAATTAACTGTCTTCTATAGTATCTACTTTATCTCTCAATTGGATACCTAAGCTTTACCACTTGTTTATGGATGGTATGTAGTGGCCACCGTTTGCCTAACACCATATTTAGCTAAAAGATTTTTAAACCATGTGTTAATGAAATTCGTACCTCCATCACTAATTATAGCATTTGGAGTGCTAAATTGGGAAAATATATATTTTTCACAAATTTCAAAACCACTTTCGCATCATTAGTCTAACAAGCAATAGCTTTCACCGACTTAGATACATTATCAACCCCCACTAAGATGTACAAATTTCCATTTTAATGGTGGGAATGGCACGATAAAATCTGTCCCCAGATATAAAATACTTCATCTTTAAGGATATTGTTCAAGTGAATCTCACGATGCCTTGAAACTATACCTAACCTTTGGCATTGATCACAACTCTTCACAAAAGCTACTGCATCTTGAAATAATATTGGCCAAAAGAAACCAGATTGCAACACTTTTCTGGTTGTTCTCTCACCCTCATGTTTCCACCATAAGGAGATGAATGACTCTTTTGCAGCACTTGTTTAAATTCAGCTTCTGGAACACATCTGTGTTCAATTCCATCAGGACCCTTCTTGAATAGATATAGCTTATCCCATATATAAGCACGAGAATCATCAAACAATTTCTTTGTTGAGTTGTAGCTTCTTAAGGATAAACCCCACACACTAACAAGTTCACAATATCTACATACCACAGAACTTTAATCACCTCTATAGACAACAATTTTTCATTCGAAAACTCTTCTCGAATGCAAGGATTGCCATCAACAAAGTGGTCATAATTCTCTAGCCTTGATAAATGGTCTACAACCTGAATTTCTGCTGCTTTTTTATCACGAACCTCCAGGTTAGCTTGTTGCAGTAAAAAAATCCACCTAATCAATCAAGGATTTACATTATTTTTGTTGAATAGATACTTTATGGTGACATGATTCATGTGAGCAATTACCTTGGTGCCTACCAACTACACTCTAAATTTATCGATTGCACACACCACCGCTAACATCTCATTTTGGTGACTGTATAATTCATTTGCGCATTATTTAAGACTTTACTAGCATAATACCTAGAGCAAAATATCTTGTATTTTCTTTTCCCTAAGACTTCTTCAACAACCACGCCACTTGCATTGCACATCAACTCAAAGAGCAACTCCAAATCTGGAGAAATCTAAATAGGAGCTTCCCTCAGCTTATTTTTTAGCTTCTTAAAGGCTTCTTGACCATCTGCCCCAAAATCAAACTTGAAATCTTTTTCTCACAATTTAAGCATTAGGATTTCAATGTTAGAAAAGTGTTGAATAAAATGCCTATAGAAACCTGCATGCCCCAAGAAAATTCACACTCCCTTGACTGTTACTGGATATGACAACTTTTCAATCACTTTAATTTTGGCTCTATCTACTTCTAGTCCGTTACATTACAATTTATGGCCATGGAATACTCCTTTATTGACCAAAAAGTTGTAATTTTCCCAATTCAGCACCAAATTTGTCTCTTCACATAGAGTTAGGACTCGATATAGATTCTACAAGAATTTATCAAAAGAACTATTATAAATAGAGAAATCATCCATGAATACCTAAAAAAAATCTTCAACCATGTCATAGAATATTGCCATCATGCATCTCTAAAACATTGTAGGTGCATTGTAGAGGCCAAAAATCATGAGTTTGAACACATATGTGCCATATAAACAAGTAAAAGTAATTTTCTCTTTATACTCCGGAGTAATAGTGATCTGATTATAACCCGTTAACCATCAAGAAAATAGTAGTACTCCTGCCCTTCCAACCTATCCGACATCTGATCAATGAAGGGGTAAGTTAGTAGTCTTTTATTG
Source organism: Capsicum annuum (assembly GCF_002878395.1). Classification (NCBI taxonomy): domain Eukaryota; kingdom Viridiplantae; phylum Streptophyta; class Magnoliopsida; order Solanales; family Solanaceae; genus Capsicum; species Capsicum annuum. The sequence continues at coordinate 157,722,801 of NC_061113.1, forward strand.
TGTATTCATTAATAATTCAATAGTCAATATAGATTCTCCATCTAGTTACCATGCGAGTGGAAATCATCTCCTTAGCTTCATTGGTAACTACAGTCATCCAACCTTTTTATGGGATATTGTATTGGGGTTACCCACTTGATGGCTGAAATTGGATAGACAATCCCATTATCAAGCTATTTGATGAACTCTTTCCGAACCACATCCTTTATCAATTAAAAAATCTACACTGTCGTTGTACTCTTGGCTTGAAAAACACTTCCATATATATATATATATATATATATATATATATTATGCATGCAAAAATCTTGATTTATCCATGTAATGTCAGACATTGGTCAACCAATCTCTTTCTTTTTTCTTACCAAAAATGTCATAGCTTCCCTTACCTGTACATTAGATAAATCTATAGATAGAATAATAGGCAAAGTATTATTGTCATTAAGGTAAACATATTTCAAGTAACGAGGAAGAAACTTAAGCTCCAATTTTGGAGATTAATCAATTGAAGCTTTAGGAGATGGACCAATTGGCTTGCTTAATGTTTCAAAAGGCAATTTTCTTGATTCGATGACCACCAAATTCATGAGTTGAAAAAATGCCAATGCCTCCACATCTTCATAAAAATCATGACCTACCAAATATTTCTCTAATGAATTATCTGACAACAATAACCTATGATCAGACTCAAGGCCTATAACATATATAGAAGACAACTCCTCATAAATAGCTTGTAATTTTAGCACCTTGTATGCATCAAAAACCTCTACTTTGTCATGCACTCTTATTTTCATCTTTCCTGCTACCATATCAATTAATGACTGCCCTATTACTAGGAAGGGGCGTGCCAAAATAAATAGGACAACAAGATTAGTTTAAAAGTTAAGAATCATAAAGTCCACCGAAAAGGTTAGTGATCCTACTTACACCAATACATCTTCAAGAATTCCATTCGGCCTAACAAAGGACCTAGTTGCCAACTGCAAAACAATAGTATTGGGTTTAGGACTCCTAAGACACATCTTCTAATATGAAGATGTGGGTATAAGATTTATGCTAGCCCCTAAGTCGCACAATCCATGAGCATTAATGGTATTCCTAATAGTTATTTGTAAAGTAAATCTATTCGAATTCTTAAGATTTATTGGTAGTTTGTTTTGTATCTTTGATGTGCACTCCTCAGTAAGTGCAAATATAGAATACTCTGTTAATTGGTTGTTGTTCGCCACTATATCCTTTAGGTATTTTGCATATTTTGGAACACTCTATATATATATCAACAAGAGGAAGATTTACTTGAACCTACTTTAGAAGATCCAAAAATTTCTTATAATTGGCCTCCTCTTAATTTTTCCTTTGTCTTTGAACAAATGGTAGAGATAGAGTCTTATTTTCCATATATGTGTCATCACTTTAAACTTTTTCCTTAAACTTCTTCTCCTCATTGTCCTTAAGAACATTGTCATTGGCTATGGGAATAACCTAATCAAGTACCTCATCCTTTAACTACAACCTGCTTCTTATTGTAACTGCATTTAAATATTTTAGATTTTCCTCTGTATTGCAAGGTAAGCCTCGATGAGGTCTTGTATTTTGTGCTCCTGCAATCTGTTTGAGTTGCAACTCTAAATTTCTAGTAACCAACTATTGACTCTTTAACTCTACAACAATATGTGGTTGATTAGCTAAAAGTTGCTTCATCATCTTCTCCATATTACATGTTTGAGTAGCATCCTGATTAATCTGAACCTGTTATTGAATTTATTGCACTAGCCTCTTAGATTTATTATTGTTCTGTGCCTGATTTCTAGCCCATGAGAAATTAGGATTGTTCCTCCAGTTGGGATTATATGTATTACCGTAATTCTGCTCTCCCTATCAGCTCACATTTCCTACATAATTAACAGAATCTGGATTAGTCGTACAAGCATCTGTTGCATGCTCACTACTTCAACAAACCTCATACTAAGATTTTATGAATTGGACTGCATTAGCTATAGCTGCTAATTGTGGAACTCCCAACTTTATACAATTAAGCTGAGTACGCATATGATTTTGCATTGCTGCAATCTGAGCTAATAATGCCATGAATTGGACTATATCTAATACCCATACGACCTTGTTAGGATCATTTCTTAAGTTAGCATGACATTGAGGATTTCCTTATGACATCCTATTCAACAGTGTGTATAATTCACCATAAGTCTTCTTAAGAGTTTGTCCACCGGCTATTGAATTCAGAAGAATCTTGGTATTTGGATCTAGTCTCTCAATGAAAGTATGAACAAGAAAATCATTAGACTAATAATGTTGAGGGTAATTTCTGAGAATACTTTTAAATCTCTCCCAAGCTTAGGAGAGATTCTCTCCTTTCTATTGTGTAAAACTCAGAATCTCACTTCTTAAATGTGTAGTCTTCCCAGATAGAAGGAATTGAATAAGGTACTTTTGATCTAGATCTTCCCAAGAAGTAATAGAGACTGGTGGTTATGAATGTAACCACCTCTTTGCTTCCCCAGTAAGAGAAAAATGGAAGATTGTCAGTCTGACATAAACAGTACTCATCCTAGTAGAATGTAAGTATTGATTGTTTCCAAGAAGATCTGTATGTGCTGCTGTGGGTCTTTATGTGAAAGGCTAGAAAATTACCCAACTGGATTAAGCAACTTCACCATATTCTATTTTAATTCAAATTGACCACTTGGCTCAGGTTTTTGAATACTATTAGTTGCATGATTGTTGAGTGGGATTGCTACCTCACGAACAGGTCTAGCAGCTAGTTGAAGAGTAATACTTGGGATAAAGAGAGCTTGGAAATGTCTGATGTCAAATTTAAGCCATTTCAACCTGTTGAATGGGATATTGAGCTCTTCACCTTTGGTGAATTATTAGTTATGGTTTTTCAAAAGGCTCTACCCTCTTTATCGCTCGCCAGTTCCATATTCAGCTAAACCTGCAAAAATTCAACTGCTAAGATCAAGTTGTTAACACTTAAACTTATTATCAAAAACCAAGAATTTAGCAAATTACTAATTATACTAGTCCCCGGCAATGGCCCAACAACTTATTGAGGCTCCAATGCACACAGAAGTGTAATTGATCATACAAGTAATATAGAGACTTAGACAATCAGATATCGTTCCGACGAGGACTAAGCATCTAGAATTTCAACCAACTTTTAGTTTTAGACAAGGAGGTATTAAATGTTTTAATGTATCAGGATGATAGTGAAATTAAGAATAAAAATATGAATGAATAAATAAGAAATAAAAATTTGGGACAATACCAAAGCAAGCAACGACTATAAAAAATGATGATGAAAAATCCAAGGTTGAGACACTTTGAAAAATCATACAAATCTTTATTCTTATCATAGTATGGTTGGTTATCGGGTTTTGATTCACAAATTTTGTAGAACAATCTTGGTCTCCCAATCCTAAATCTTCTATCTATCTAAATATTACAAAAATAGCACCGACGGAAATTCAATAATTTATCTAGATTCATAAAGTTATCTTCTTGAAATTGAACCAAATAAGGCTTCTAGGCAAATCCCTATCTTAGATGCTAATTCAAACCCCTTATTTCATAAAAAGATAAGAACACTTCTTTTTAATTTCTTCATTCTATCCTATGATTCTCCTCCCGAATTCATATAGAAATATAGATTTATTCCAATGGTTGCCACACATCTAAATAGTAAGATCAAGAAATTAAGAACAACCTAGATGATAGTCCAAAAATAAACTATGATAAAAAAATATCAAAGAGTAGTCATGTTCTTGACCTCAACCCTAGAACAAGGGTGTTTAACCACAATTGTTTTAATTCAACATCCAAAATAATCAATTAATCATACCAAAAATTAATCTTGAAGTGAATAAGATTAAAAGAATGTCCAAGAACACTAAAAGAGAAATTTTTATGCTTTTCCACCGCTGGTATGCTTGAAAAAAGTAGATTAATTTGTGATCAAGTGTTCCTTATATAATTGTGTGGATTTTGTCTATGAGGGAAAGAATACAGTGCTGCAAAAGTTATTTCGCATTTCTAAAAGTTGGGACGCGACACACTTTTCTCATTTCCTGACCACATGATGCAAGATGTATATCTTGTTTTTGTAGCTCATAATGCGATCTGATTGCGAGAGCTCACTGGAATTGTCTTCAAAAAATTTGGCTAATTCTTCTTCCTTATGGGTCTCGCGATGCGAGACTTAATCCCCTTTTTAGAAGTCGCGACACTATCTATTCGCGCGAGGCCACTAGAATTGTCATTAGTATTTGTGGCTAAGTCAAGAATCCTGTTAGCTAGTTGCTTTTCTCTTTGATTCACCTTTCAATACTTGCTTCCCAACTTCGCTTAAAATGCCTTCTCAATTTAATACAATCAAATCTGCAACGTCATTTGTCAGTTGTTTCATCTCATGCAACCAATTTCTTCCAAATAAAATTATCTTACATCACTAATCAAGTTGGTTAGGTATGAAACATAATATTGACCCAAATAGAATAAAAATAGCATATTTATATGTTGAAAGAAGTTTAAATATGGATGAATATTAGTGATTGGACATATAAATATGCCCAAGATTATGGTTTTACATTTTTCTATTTTTCAAGTTACACGTCAGTCATGCCATGTTTTTATTATTCTATTAAGACTACTTTGTTTATGTTGAGAACTTATCAATACAGTGCCAAATCATGTTAGATCCATAATAATACCAGTGTTATTCAGTTAGGAGTAGGATTTAAAACCTGGTGAACCCAGGGATGATGGCTCAACTGCCAGTGGAGAGTGTGACTTTTAGTAGCAGTACTTGAGTTCCAGAACTATGTAGCCAATGTAGGTATTAGAGGTCTTACTACCAATAGAGGTTTTACATTTATTTAGGGGCATCTACTCGAAGAGGCTGGCTCCCTAGTCCTTCAGGACACCAGTTTAGTAGATCCACAAAGTCATGTGTAAGTACCTGGTATTAACACCCTTTAAACTAAGGTTACATGTTGGACCCCTATTAGCTCAGATAAGGGAATATCATTTGCATGATAGCTCCCACAGTTTTTATTAGTACTCAGTCTATACAAGTTTAGGTTATCTTGCCCAAGTAATCAGATTTTTAGTGATTAAGTTATTCAGATAATTTCAGTACATGCTTTACTTGGTCTTGCATTCGCAGTTTTACATGTTCATGTTTTTCATTTTCATAATCCAAACATGATCCTCAGTTAATATTTATAGCATGTTCATATTTACATGAGATTTACATACAATATTTATGATTCATCGCTTCCCAGTATAAGTACTAATCATTTTTCTGAAGTAAATATTTAAGAATCTAAGAGTAGTAATTCACCATCTTACCAGATTATGTTTGTATTCATGTTTTCAGATACTTCAGCTTTAAGTTGATTTTAGTCCCTTGGTGATTCTACTTGCACATAGCATGCATGTTTTAAGATTATGTATCCATTGAGTTTGACTTATTGTTTTAATCCCCCACTTACTTAGTACATTTAAGAAGTACTGACCACATATATGTTTGTGTGGCTAAATATTTTCATAATGTAAGTATTAAGAGTAGTACACACACCAGGGTTAGACAGTTCTCTACTTTCATACAGCAGGTGATGAGTTCTCCTTTTTCTAGAACTCCAATTAGTTGTAGTTCATATAATTTATCTTAATTATTCATATGTATTGATTAATGTTAGTTCGAGGCATGTCCCAACTATCTATAGTCAGGATAGTAGAGGCTTTATAGACTATCAGTTAGAGTCATCCACTAAATTCAAGTTCTTTATTTAGTTTTATTTATCAGTATTACACTTATTCAGACTTTCTCATGATCATCTGTCTTTTTTTATACAATTTAAATTAGTTACTCAAGTAGTATGCTACTTCATGGGTTAGCTTGGGATCACTTGTGGTTCCAAGCATCATGTTACAACTAGGGGTAGCTTTGGGTCATGTCAAATTTTGTATCAAAGCAAAAAGTTCAAGTATCCTAGTTTGTCAATGAATCTGTGTCAAGTAGTCTTGCGGATGATACAAATACATCTGTACTTTTCTTCAATAGGCTACAGGGCATTTTAGAAATATTTCCCTTATGCCATATTTCAGATTGTGGTGTAGATATATTCAATAAGAAACCTATACAGATTCCTATCATGCTCTATTCAGGCCAACTCTACCTTAGTTTTGAGGTATTAGAAATATTTACACTTAAATTCCTACTGATAGAGTTTTCTTAAATAGTACCCATAGATAGCTATGGATGGCATGTGTTCTCAAAAGTATCCCACCAGTGCCTTTATGTTCCATAGTATGATAATTTTCAATTATGATCATGAAAAATCATGCATTAAGATGAAGTCATATATGCCTTCAGATCCCTTCTAGAAATATGATGATAGCCTGTGTCCTAGAGTTAGAAGCATGAATCCAGAAGTTTAGAAGTAGTAGTGTTAGGATAACGTTATCTAAAATTAGTAGATTATGTATCCAGGGGTCTAGTTGTATGAAAGGTGAACTAGTAGGCTTGAAATAGTGCATAAAAGAATTTAAATTTATTGATTCAGAATTAAATATGATGGTGTGGGTATGATTTAGTGGTGTGCCCAAGTTGATATGGTATTTTATTAATTCTATGATTTTAAAGTGTGTGTGCTTATATAGTACCCTTGAGTTTCTAAGTGTGAATGAGGCTATTTATGTAGTATATGATATTATTACCAGCTAAGTTATAGGCTATAGGTTGTTGAAGTCGTGTGTTTTGGTGAAATGGTAATTCTCATGGTTTAGGAAAAATATAAGCTTAAACAAATAATATTAGTAGGATGCGAATAAAAAAGAAAACTTATGTGTTCAGTAAGGCAAGTATGTTGTTGAGAAGGGCGTAAGTATGTGATGATGATTTCCAAAGCTAAGGAAAGCTAAGGGTAGTATATATTAATAGAGTGTTCCACAATGAAGTTAGTCTAGTTCATTAAAAGTTTAGGGAGATACATGTTATGAGTTAGAAATGAAGTTTGAATATTTGTTGATTGAGCTAATAGAAAGAAAAATTTAAACTCTCACTACAACATTTTAGTCCTATTGTCGTTGTTGTAAAGTTTGGCCTAAAATAACAGAAAGTGTGGCTTTTGATCAAAGTCTACACTTTTTGACTTTATGCAACAATTTTTTGGGTGTGGCCCAAAAAGGCGTTACGTTTGATCAAAGGCCACGCTTTTCAAGTGTCGACATATCTGCTACATTTAAAAAACATGGGCATTAATATATAAAGGCCACACTTTGCATCTTGTCTTTAGAAACACTTTTACTTGATAAAGGTATACTTACAAGTATTTCCTTTGTTTTTCTATTGGGCACTCTTCACAAGCATAGCCTTTTGTCGCACCTCCATAACAACACTTATACAACAGGCCTTTTCTTTATTTCTAACCACACTTTAAATACTTTATGACAACACTTGTAAAGTGTAAGCTTGTTTTAGCCACACTATTGAAGTATAGAAATATTTCCCAAAAATTGATAGTTCTGGCAACATTTTACAGAAATGGCATTTGGCATACAAAATGTTAGTACGTAATTTCAAATTAAAAAATAATTATTTTGATCGAAATGTATACATCACTAAACACATTACATAAACATACATATTTATATATAATCTCATGCACCAATTAGATAATAAATAATTGAAGTGCATAGATTTCCAATGATCTTCATAAAAACATGCTTTTTACATAATAATTAGAAAACAACATAATAAAAACTTTTACCAAGTTCCACACAAACCAAATGTATATAATCGTATATCAAAATATTTTAAAAATTCTTCACCATTTACTTTAATCTAGATCAAATTGAGTTGTGGTTCCCACCATTAAAATTTGATCCCCCACATTGATCCTACACATTCAATATGAAACAAACAATTATAAGTAAAATTATGCACAACTAATATATAAATACTTTTTCAATCATGAATGAGGAAGTATGTGAATCCAAAGTTTCTTTAATTCATTCAATCAAGTAAAAAGTTTAGGATTTATGTTTCTTGTGAATTTTTGAGGTAAAGTACCTTTTCATAAACCAAAGCATGAGCTGAGCTGGAATAATTTGAAATAATTTTTCCTCTTATAGATTGTGCATTACTTGCATTAGGTGAAGGAATGTTATATCCGTCACTCCCCGGTATATCTTGAAAATTTAATCAAGGATTGTTTTGCAACAATTGACTAAAACTTTTGTATTTCTTCTCTCATTTTACTTATAATTTCTTCCTTCATAGAAGTGACTTCCCTAGCATGCTTTTGTTTAAGCTCATTCAGTTCCTTATCATTTTTAAGAGAAGTTACTATCACTGATCTACATAGCCTCTAATTTGATAAGTCGTCTCCTTTCCAAACACTGTTATAAATGCATCATTTGGTGGTTTCCCAATATTTTTATTATGTTGAAGTTTAATCTATGAAAACATCAAAACAATAGCTATCAGGAGATATAATCTTTTGTTTAATAGACAAGGAAATCTAAAGTTCCTATTTTGGAAGTTGTTGTGTTGTAGACCATGGAAATCGTGTTTTAAAGAAAAAAAAAAGCTCCTCCTCAGTCCCAGAATAGAAATAAATAATTAGAAACAATTCTGGACCGCTCCAACCCCAAAAGAACTATACTAAATAAGATCAAGCTAGTTATGAGGGAGAATAGGTTGCGTATCGTACCCAATCAATGAACCCCTACTTCTTCTTTAGTTATACCAGATAAAAGGATGAGAGATGAACAATGCTGCAAAGTAGTTATAGATACTCATCCCTTGGTAGTTCCTTAACTATTGAACATGTTAAAATTTGAAGGTCAGTGCACTATTACTGAGGAGAAGTGTCCATCAAAGACTGGATTGGTTTATAACTATCTATCCCATTGGTATACAATTCAGTACCATGGCTTTGGGATTTTAACTTAACTAGGTAATCTTATATCCCAACATGGGTTTGAGATTTCTATACTGGATATGTCAATTGGTTACTCCCAAAGCAAAGGATAGGAACACTAAAAGAGATGAAAGACAATGTATGAGTGCATGGGGCTAATGTGCCATATGATCTAGGGATTATAAGTGAAATATTATGTAGTATAATAGTTCATAGGCATTAACTAAGGAGGATTAATGCAGTAATTCATACATTATTAGAAGAATAAACTAGAACAATAACATGATCCAAAAAACAACTTTTATGTTTTGTTTAACGCCTCCTATGTACCATTCAATGCAGGGAGCTATTTTACGTTTGTTTAGGAAATCTCCGAAGCCATATAAACATATGTTGGATACTACCAAAACAAAATTTATGTACTAATGAAATTCTTATGATAATCTTGTAAGATTTAGGTACACCAGGGATATGTAAAATTCCATAAGGCATCTTAGCTCTATTGTTTATTTCACCTTTCTGTGAATTCTCATTTTATATGGGGATACATCTACATATAATGGCTTAAACATATATAAAGAATCTACATAACTAAGGATGTATAAAGGCATAAGCATCTACATATATGTCAACTAACCTAAAGACACAAAACAACGCATCTTAAATAATGGTAACCTCCTCATCCCTTTCTGTCTATGTCATGTCTCATGATTTATTGGTTATTAATATTTGAGGATAATACGAGAGAATCATACTTAATCTAGCCAGGAAAATGAACTGCATTCTTTTTCAGTAGATTTGTAATATGTGAGGATAGCTATAGTGAAATTTTAGGTTGAAAGACTATAATTTTCATATTCGTGTATTACGCTCACCAAATATTAACCTAGTTGCAGGCGAAACGAATTAGTTACTATTGTAATTTTTGTACCTTCCTAAATTTCTTTCCCCATCTTTGTATGAGTTGCGACAAACATTTTAGCCTTTATGGTGCCTCACTATTTTCTTTGGTGCCGAGCTAAAAATAATATCAAGTTAAAGTAAAAACAGACATCAATATGTTATGACAAAGTAAAAAAGAAAATGAAAAATAGATTCTTTTTGTTAAAAGCGTCTACTAAATATTACCAATGCCACGTGTACTCTTGCAAAATTAATAGGTCAAATTCGATGTCTCCACCTTTGGTTTTTCCTATTTTGTGAATTTACCACACAAAAGGAAGAAAAAAGAGAACATAAACTAGATATGAAAAGTATGTGAAGAGTAGATATGCATTATTTTAATCTCACTTGAAATTCCAAAATGCTTCCAATACTCGATCAACTGGCGTAAGTGAATATCTGGAATACTATTGGGACATATTGCAAACATTTTTCCATTAGTAAGTTCTTTCTTAAAACATATCTTTTTAACTTCTTTCTTGCATTTCCTCCATGCATCACGAATACTATCCATCACCCACTTTTGTTCTTCCTTTGGAATTAGGAATTTTTATTATACAAAATAAATATATTAAGCTTTGGTTAGTAATAAACATAATATATGTACAATATCAAATATTAATTTTTCTTACATTCACATAATCCAACATGCATTTTTAGTTTCATCTGGAACAACATGCCAACTAGTGTACATTATGGTGATAAATCTAGGTTTCCTTGCAACTGTTCCTATGCAGTTGCTTAAATTAGAAACTGCCCTGCTAGTTGGTCCCATTTCTAGTCTTTAGTCAAATTTCACCAACTTTCTTTCATCTAAAGTTCTCGCGTGAATTTTCTTACGTGTTTTTTATCCTCAAACATTTTTCTTCGGTGGCATCTCTAGATTGATGTACCAGGCAATAAATAAAAACTAAGTACAATGAGTAATAAAATTATAGGATTCGAGACATACCACTTGTACCATAATCAACATTCATATCCTCATCACTATTTAACTACCCATCCTCACTAATTTCTTTTTATTCTACCAGATCATCCAATCTTTTATTACGTTCATTTAGATATTCTTTGGGAAGAACTATAGCACCATCTATAGTGTGAAAATCATGTTCTTATTCACCACTTTTGTGTATCCCTAGTTTTTCTAGAAACTAATCAAGAGTGCTTAACGGTAGGAATGACTTCCTCTTCACTTATTTGTAGTTTTTTAGCTCTTTAATTACATGTTGTTTCTCTTGTTCAAATTTTGATCTTCCAATGATATCTGAAGTTTGACATCAACCTTTGAAAACCTTAGGAAGATGATGTTGTGCTTTGGTTATTCAACACTTTTTTTTAATAGCCTCTCCAGATTGAGGTTGAAATAACCATTGTTTGTTTTGTCTTTTTCTAGTGATCATATGTGAAGTATTTATATTTTTTATTAAGTATGATTGGTTCATTAACTTTTGAACACGCAATATACTTTTTCCTTATTGTGTAATGGACTCCTCAAGATTCATTATGTTATGTGCCATCGGTGCTTGAGCTATCATAATTTTATCATTGTGCTTTTTATAATTTGTTCTCTCATAATCTTATATTCCTTGACCAGTTCAACATTTAAATGGTATTAAGTAGCAGAATTCATATTCTTCAGATAACTTTGAGCTTAGTTCAGATTAAAAAAATATTTCTTTAGAGTTGTTGCCTCTTCATTCTTACTAACCATAAATAGAGGCAAAGAGAATTAGTTTTACAAAAATGTTATATGGACATTGTTACCGGTCTTCCTCGATCTGAAAATCCATCTGATTTGATTTGGGTCATCGTGGATAGGATGACTAAACCGGCGCATTTCTTACAAGTGGGGACTACCTTTTCACCAGAGGATTATGTACAGTTGTATTTTTAAGAGATAGTAAAGATGCATAGGGTACTTGTTTTTAATTTTTTATCATGGTGTGTAATTTACCTCATATTTTTGGCGGTCTTTCGATAAAGGATTGGGGAGTAAGGTTAGTCTGAGTAATGCTTTCCATCTGCAGTTGGATCTGTAAGTGGAAATAACTGTTCAAATATTAAGGGATATGCTTTGCGCATGAGTGATTGATTATGGTGGTAGTTGGGTTAAGCATCTACCTTTCATTGAGTTTTCTTACAATAATAACTATTATTCTAGTATTGGTATGGCTTCTCTCGAGGCATTGTATGGTAGGAGATGTAGATCTCCTATTGGATAGTTTGAGCTTGGTGAGGCAGATATGTTTTGTCCCAGTTTTGTCTATCAAGCTATGGAGAATGTGATGGTGATTTGGGATAGGCTTAAGGCTTCACAGAGTCGGTAAGATTCCAACAAGGATGTCAAGCATAGGGACTTATAGTTTGATATTGGGGACAGGGTGTTCCTAATGGTATCTCCCATAAAGAAAATAGTGCAGTTTGGGAAGACGGGGAAGGGGAAGCTTACTCCTCAGTTTATTGTTCCTCTTGAGATTTTTTAGAATATTTGTAATGTTGATTATGAATTAGAGTAGCCATCTTGTTTGATTTTAGTTCATTTGGTTTTTCACGTTTCAATGTTGAGGAAGTGTATTGGCAATCCTTCTTTGGTTGTTCTTTTTAAAGGGTTGGATATCTCAGATTCTCAGTTATATGAAGAGGTCTTGGGTGAGATATTGGATAGGCAAGTTTGTCGGTTTAAGACAAAGGATGGTGCTTGGGTTAATGTTCTGTGGCGAGACCATAAGGTGGAAGAAGCAACATGAGAAGTAGAAGAGGACGTTAAGTTTAAGTATCCGGATTTATTTTCTACTCTTGGTATTCTTGCGGAAGGTATGTATTTTTAAACGCATCATTATTTTCTAAGTTTGTAAAAGGAAAGATTAATACCTTTGCCTCTTTATTTATAGCTTTGTTAAATTAATGTTTGATAATAAAAATGACTTTGTATGTGGTTACCTCTATGTTGTCTATCATTTAGGGATGAATGTTCTTAGAGGGCGAGAATGTTACTTCCAAAGTTTTGTCCTTAAAAATTTTTCCTTGAAATCCATTCTTTGGAGCTAATACAACTCATGGATACAAGCTATATACTAGGGTACGAGTGGTATGGTCATGTCATAGGATGACTAGTATTAGTTCGTGGGATGTTTTTGATCAATCTAATGGTCATGACTTAAGGGTATGAGTCGTAAGTCTTAGATACGAGTCATATCATGGACTCATATAGTGGGCATTGTTTTATCCTCTTGGTAGTTCATTCTTCCAGTGATACGAATCATGGGTACGAACTGTATGCTGAGATTACGAATTTATTGGATGATTTGTATATTGGACAGTGTCTGAACCAAGGAAAAGGCCTTGGTAACCAATCGTAAGGAAGGGAATAACTTATAAGAGGGTTAATCTTATCTCTCTGATGGATTTTTAAGGACTTAAGTGGGGGAATTTTGGACATTTCCCTACTTACCCTAATTATGACCCATGACCTTTAATACACTAAGGAGGTTATTTAGCCTATTATTCTATTCATTAATACATAGAAAACTATTTCTCAAAATTTAATAATTCTCTCAAGAGCTTTTGGGGCAAAAGAGCTAGGATTTAAACTTAGGGCTTGCTTTGGGGCTTCCTTTGGTGCTTTTCTTCCATTATCTTTCTTGCATTAAAGATTTTTTCACTTCCCTACTTACTATTTCTATAAATGGATGAATTTTATGGTTGTTTTCGTGGTTTTAATATTGCATGGGTTATGGTTTTAAAGTACTAATTGGGGGTTTAGGTGTAGATGGTTTGGTTATGGTTTTCTATGGTTTAAATGCGCTTTTATAAACATTGATGGTAGTTTTGGGCAATTGGATTGCATGGTAATGGTTTAATGGTCTTTGGAATTTGTTTTGGTTATATTATACCCCCAAGATATTTGATAAAATATTTATAAAGGTATGCTCATCCTCTAACTTCTTTAAATAGACCTTATGCTTGTTTTCAGCTTATGTAGGAAACTATAAATGGTTTAAATGGTTATATGTGTAACTGAGCTATGGAAGGTGGAGGTTTTGGGGAAACAAAAACTGGAAAATCATATTTACCGATATGAGGGATCTTTTATAGCAATGTTCGAGTGTCACATTTTATATATGAGGGATGTATTAGTGATCCTATGGGATATTTCCTTGTTATGCGGCTACACACACTGGGACTCTTTCAGCAAGGGGATTTAAACTGATACAGACCATAGTTAAATGGGAAGGTTAAAAAACACAGATAAAGGTTTTAAATTCATATTACACATGGATTCCCTTTCTTATAACTTTTATGTAAATATTTATGGTTTTATGCATAATAGATGGTTTTACTTGATTTTAAAATGGCATTACTTTATCCTTATCCTGAGATATATGTAAGCAGTCACTTGTTAACCCATCAACTGTGAGCTATATACCCACGCTATACAATAACCAACCTTTCGACTTTTTCTACATAGTGATTGACTCAAGGACAACATCTGGATTAAAGTGGTAAGCTTTCATATTTCCAAAAGGCACTATTTCATGATATGGATACTTTAAGATATTTTGTTTTCATTTTAGAAATTAGTTTTGATGGTTTGAGGCATGTCCCAATCAGATATTTGTATTTTTTATATTACATTTATGGCACTTTTGGGGGTTGGTATGGGCGGGATCAATATTTGTGTTGGCCTTGGGTTTGAAATAAGCTACGAGTCTGGCATCATCGGCCATTATTTCTCACTATTCCATCGTATTACATTTTAGAATTGATTGTCATATTATGTTTTTATATTTTCATTGGGTTGTGTGGTATAGATAGTTAGGTTTTGTATCGTTAGACTTGGTTGGTTCAGTCACAGTCATGATCCTATGCCAGAGTGTTGATGTGAACAATAGCATTCTCTTATTATATGTTTGAAATTTAACTCATCAGAGGTTGTAATAGGTAGTTGGGTTATGTTTGGGGGGAGGTCACCGGTCGGAGATGGACTTGGGATGCCCAGTACATCTAGGCTCTGGTTTTAGTAATGATAAGTTGGTATCAAAGCTTTAGGTTCATGGTCAACTGGGAATTGCACAAAGCTATGTTGAGTAGTGTTTCTTGTAGGGGTGTATACCACGCCAAACTCTTAAGAAAGAGGCTGCAATACATTAAGGAATGTTTCACTTTCTCGAAATTCTCAGTCTTGGAATCCTCTACAATCCTTCTTTATTTGTCTTTTAGATCATGCCTTCTATATCTTGAACAAAATATAATCCATCTGCCTTATCTGGGGATAATGCTGAAGAGGTTCCTCTTACATCTGGAGTACAACTTTGATATCTTGGTCCTATTTTTTATTGTAATAGATTTTGTCTTATTACTCCAACTTCTCCTCAGGTCACTCTGTGTAATATGATGAATTTGGAGTTCCATAGTCTATCCATGTATTCCTCAGGTGGTTGCTACTCAGGTTGAGCTGGGTGCGGCTAGTACTTTGTCTATTGAGTCCACAAGGGTTGGTAAGTGTATGAAGATGGGTCCTACTACTTTTATGGGAGTGGAGGTATAGGAAGACCCATAGTGTTTCTTGGATAAATTTGAGAAGATATTTTAGGTTATGTAGGCTTTTGATATGTAAGGATTTAGCTTTGCAGGTTATTAACTCAAAGTTGTTGCTTATCAGTTGTATGAGGAGTGGGACAAAGATAATGGTTAGATGGAAGAGTAAGGAAGGTGGGAGGCCTTTTCTAATGCCTTCATAGATAATTTGTTTCCTCAAGAGTTGAGAGAAGCTAAGATAGAGGAGTTTGTGAACCTCAGGCAAGAGAGGATATCTGTAAGAGAATATCCCTTGAAGTTTTATCATTTGTCAAGTTATGCTTGTGATTAAGTGGCTTATATGAGGTCGAGAATGAGGAGGTTTGCTTCTGGACTAAATAGAGATCCTATTACGGAGAGCAAGACTGCTTTTTTATTAGGGATATGGACATCTCTAGCTTGATAACTCATATGCAGCAGGTTGAGAATGAGAAGAGAAAGCAAGTTAAATTTAGGGATAGGTAGGGAAAGCGGGGTAGATTTTCTGATCAGGAAGCGGCATAGTCTCATGGTGGTAGAGATAGTGGCAAGTGGTAGAAAAAAAAGTAGGGGAGTACTAGTTCCTTCTCTACTACTAGTGCTCCTTACCCATAACAGTCAAGGGACAGGAGTTACCAAGGTGGTGACAATTCTAGAGCACAGGTTGCCCAATCTTAGGTAAGACGATGTCAATCTGTATCTTCATGCCCTCCTTATCAGTTCTGTAGTCATCCTCATCGAGGATTCTTTGATAAAGGTAGAAATAAGTGCTTTATATGCGGTCAGATAAGAAATTGGCTCAAAGATTGACCATCTAATAAGTTTGCTATAGGGGTAAATAACATTTCAATGGCTTCATTTTCTGATCCTACACCAAGCGGTGTGAGATCTGCTTCTGTTACTATTCCTGGTTATCATGTTTGTTAGGATAGGTTGTATGCATTGACATCCCAGCAGGAATTTGAGGCATCACCTGATGTTGTTATTGGCACGTTACAACTTTTTTCCCTTGACGTATATTGTTTACTTGATCTGGGCTCCACTTTTTCTTATGTGACACCTTATATAGCTGTGTGTTTTGGTTTAGATCTAGAACTTTATTTGGATCCTTTTTCTAATTCTACCTCGGTAGGTTACTCAGATATTATTGAACAGGTCTATAGGGGGTGCGTTATCTATTGGTGTTAGGCAAGTCTTGGTAGATCTATTCGAGTTGGGAATAGTAAATTTTAATATGATTTTGGGTATGGATTGGTTGCATTCTTTTTATGCGTCTTCAGACTATCGGATACATAATGTCATATTTAGGTTCCCTTGTAAGCCCAAAATAGAATAGGAGGGTTGTTCTTATGCTCCCAGTAGAGGATTTATTTCTTATATTATAGCTCGAAGGTTAAACTATAAAGGGTGACTTTATCACTTGGTGCGGGTTAAAGATTCTGACTCTAAAGGTCTTTCGTTGTATTTAGTTCCAGTAGTTAATAAGTTTCTAGAGGTCTTCCTAGATGATCTTTCTGGTGTTCCTTCGGAGAGAGAAATAGAGTTTTGTATTTAATTTCTTCTGGATACCTATCCAATATCCATTTTTTCGTATAGAATGGCTCTGGCTCAAGGAGGAAATTAAGGCTCTTATGGATAAGGGGCTTATTCCTCCTAGTATTTCTCCGTGAGGTGCACCGATCTTTTTTATTCCTAAGAAGGACGATTCCCTTCGGATGTACATTGACCACAGGCAGTTAAATAAGGTAAGTATCAAGAACAAGTATCCTTTCCCAAGAATAGATGATTTATTTTATCAGTTCCAGGGTGTAAAGTTCTTTTCTAAGATAGATCTTCGATCTAGGTACCATCATCTTAAAATTAGGGAGGTTGATACTGTTAATACGACTTTTCATACACGATATAGGCATTATGAGTTCTGGGTAATGTTATTTGGATTGATAAATCCTCCGTGACATTTAAAGATTTGATGAATAGGGTGTTTAGTCAGTATTTAGATCTCATTGTCATTGTGTTTATTGATTACATTCTAGTGTATTCGAGAAGTAAGGTGGATTATTCTAATCACCTCCATATGGTTTTGCAGACCTTAAAGGAACAATAGTTGTTTGCCAAGTTCTCTGAGTATTAGTTTTGGTTGAATGTTCTAACTTTATTAGGTCACATTATTTCTAGTAAGAGGATAATAGTTGATCCACAAAAGGTTACTACGGTGAAGGGGTGGTCTAGGCTCATGACTCTTTCTGATGTTCGGATCTTCTTGGCTTTAGCCAAGTATTATAGGGAATTTGTGGAGAGGTTCTTATCAATAGCTTCTCCTTTGACTAAGCTAACTCAAAAGAAGGTTAAGTTTTCTTGGTCGAATACTTATGAGGGGAGTTTTTAGAAATTGAAGGATAGGTTGATGTCAATGAAATTGAAGGATAGGCCAAACAAAACAAGCATAATCATACATTATGTCAAGTATTTTCTCTGCACTAATTATGTGATAGAAATTCAACTTGGAATATTAAAGGGATTTCACAACATCACTACAAACTTAACTTAAACAACGCTATAAATATAAATAGGCGGACAAACCAAACCGACTGCCTAAGCGTTAGGAGGAGCATGGACTTAAATTGCAGGATACTTCCCAAAATCACTTTTCACAGCCACGTGGCCCATAGAGTAGGCATGGTAAGGATCCAAAGCATCTAGTAATTTAAATCTAGGGTGGAATCAATTGAAAAATGGCAAAATGATGTAGTTATTGATGTATTCATTTACTTTGACCACTTCCTCTGCGAATGGACTTAGTAAAGTAGTTACTTTGATTTTGTAAAGTAGTAGTTATAGGGGAATGGTCTATATCAGTTGCCTAATGTCTCTTGGACGGTAGGGAACCTTGATAATTAAGAAATCAACCTAAATTTATTGAATAGGTGGAGGGAAATATATGTATGCCTCCTAGAATTAAAATCCCTCGACAAACTGTGGGAATTCAACATGAAAGGGTTGAATCAAGCAACACTTGAAAAGGAAACTCAGGGTTGATGGCTACTCCTACCAAAAAACTCGATAGAGATAAAAAAACTAAATTTAGGCATCCAAATTGGGAATTAACATAGAGATTGAAACGAAAGAAATCAAGAACCTAAAGGAATAAAGAAAATACACTTCTAGTGGATGATAACACAATGGTAGGGCTGCCTTTCCCTCGCCGACGGCAGTCTCGACGGTCTTTTTAGTCGGAGGCAGTCTTGACCGTCTTCCTTTCTCATAGATGTAAGATTTTATTTTTGATTACTAATTAAAGAATATTATAAATGTTGAATATTTTTAAAAGTCAAGGTTTTTTGAACTGAGTTGAATTATATTTTTAGATATGATTTTTTTTTGTTAATTAAAAATTAGAGGAAATATAATATTTTAATGTTAAAATATTAGAGGAAATATCATATTTTGGTATAAATTTTGGAAAAGTTAAAAGACAACACTTATAAATTATTGATTTAAAATAATAAATATAGCACATTTTAAAAGTGTAATCATGTTTGTAAAATGTGTTTCTAATTTTATAATGTTTTTACAACACTTATAAAGAGTAGAATATTGCATTAAAGATCACGCTTTACAAGTGTTGTCAAAACTAGTTTGGTTTAACGTAAAAAATTAGGGCTACATTTTAAAAGCGTGCCCGAAAATATTTTAGGCAATACTTTACAAGTGTTGTCTAGATTTAGCGTGGCCTTAGGCCAAAAATGTTGTACAGTCTATATGGTGTGAAGTCAAGATATGTTTATACTCCAAAAGATTCTAAGCTATTAAGTGTTTAAGTTGTTATATGATGACTATTAGGACTATAGTAAGTTAAGAGTTCTATCTTAGAAGGAAGTGTTAGAAGTAGGTTTTAAATTTTCATGTATAGTCTCTGAGGGTGAGTTTATTATTTTTGTGTATTGTTATATCTTGAGCTCTAGTTTAAAGTGGTTGCAGTTTAATTTACATTTTATTAAAAGGGTTCATAAACTTAGAATGATGGGTAAAGATAATTGAGAGATGATAGAACAAGAAATCAAGTCAGGCTCTCATATTCTAATAGTGATGCTAGTGTATTGTAGAACATTAGTAAGGGAGGAAGATGCCCAAACCATTCTTATGTTAGTGCAAATCTTTGTTCTTCAGTCATCACCACATCTATTCATGCCCGACAACTCAGCTATATGATCATAGCTCACATTCATGTGCTTTTTGTAGAATAATGTATGCTTCCAGTTCCTAGTATGAGGAGTTCCAATTCAGTGAGCAGTACGAATCATATTCCTTGAATTTATGAACTGTAAATTCAGGTCATGCAACTCATGACTCATGTACTCATGCATTACAGAATATTCAGTTCCAGGTAGTCATGATACAATCTTAAAGACCTGCGGAATTCATTTTATGCCATGTATGTCCTCAGTTTTAATATCTGTAATGAATTTATTCTTTTGATACTCTATTCCTAAGGCATCAGTTAAGTGTTCTAACCTTTCAGTGAGCACTCCTTATGAAATGTTAGTGGTGATGAACAGTTGTTTAGATAGGAGAGAGTAAATTTTTATTGTTTGGTAAACATTGTTGTATTCTTGTGTTATCTAAAGCTATAAGTGTGATAGAAGATCGAGGGAAAGCTTTTGGAATATGTCATGGTTAGTTGAGAACTCCATGTGTGTTTTCTTAAGAATAGTCCAAGAAAGTTTTTATTGACAGAGGATTAGAGAATATGAGAATGATGCCTTTATGGGTGTTTTCTTTGAAGTTCATATGTTTTTATACTGATACGCTTTGATGTCACATTGGTATATAAGTGGACTGGTGCATTCTGCCCTTGGTACAAACTAGTGTTATGGTGATGTGTGTAGAACTTTGTGATTTAGAGTTAGGTTTGAACAATGTGAGGGTGTATAGTTCAACTCAGACTTTGGCCGGAATGCCTATATATACCTATGTATCTTTTATAAGTTGTATAAAATAATCATGGTATTTAAGGGGAAAGGTAGATTTGAGGGTATATTTTATAAGTTTGGCTTAGGTTTAAAGTGTCAAGTTTAAAGTCCTAAGGCATAGTAATCCAACCCTAGCCTATGTTTTATAGGCCTACATTCCATGTTACAGAGGTTACAGCCATATTGAGATTCTTTGTTCAGATATCTCAATAACATCATGCTCGAGAATTCTTTTCTCCCTAAATTTATTAGAACTTCTTTGAAATTGTTGGATAAATACTCCAGTTGAGTATAAACTTTTAGTATGATTCAGCCCGTATAACCAGCAATTTTTTTTTGCAATCAGACAAGATAAGCTCCTATAGTTTTCCTTATTTCCATCTAGTCTAACGATCAGTGGTTTCATGAGTATGTCTATTCCATAAGTTAATTTATTCATGTCCATGCAAGTCATGAATTCAGTTTACTCCACGCATCTTGTCTTTGATTTAAATATTTAGTCATGATTCAGTTCATCAGTGTTTAGAAAATGATCTTAGTTTTCCATCTATTCCAGCTCAAATATTGTAATACCCATTGTACGACCTTAGTCTCGTTATCTCATGATTCATGCTTATATAATGTACTTTGTGATGCCTTGAAGCCCTTTTCCTTTAATCCCTATACGTGTTTTATTAAGGGACAATTCTTTATGACAAGTTATGTACATTATTTAATCCTCTGCAACTCTTGGGATTTTGTTGCATTAGCTTTCACTTCATAGTTCTATATGCATGAATCAACCCATTGTAGTCAATAGAGTCAAGTCAGCTAAAAAATAAATGTCATGAAAGAGTTATAATATTTTATCTCGCTATATCCTTCATTACAAGACACTTTATTTTTACACGATTCCTCACTCATAAGAATTCAACAAGTCCTTATCCATTATTCAAGGGTGAATGATTCCTAAGGGGATATAATATAACACCCTACATTTTTGGGCTACACTTTTAACCATTGTTCCTATGTTTAGTAACTAAAATCCCATGACTTATATTTTAATGCATGTATCATGGTCATTATCCTAGTGTGAAGAGTGGTTATGAGGTGAAAAATGTACACAGGAATCACTTAGAGTAAAGTATAGCTAAGAGCCTTTGATTTGGCCAAATATTTGTATTCAATTCTACAAGGGCCAACTATTAACATGTATAACTTTAGAAATGTGTGGAATTTTATATATCGAGACTAAACAAATTATATATAATCGAATTAGCTTTCCAACGATACCAATTTTCTCTTAATATTTTATCCAAGCGAATAGTTATGACCTTTACATTATAAATAATAAGGTTCCATGATAGATCTGCGCCGTATAGGCCATTCCCCCTAAATATGGTCCCCATCGCGGAGGCCATTCCAATATAATAGGGGTAGTTCCACAAGGGATATTCCCACGAGAAGGGTCCAAGGGATTGCTTGGTCTTTTACCCTCAACCCAAATTGTCCAAAGCACCACTTATAACACCCTAAAGGGAATTATTTACCCAGTATCATCATAATAACTCTCCTATAAACCCTCCCTCTTCCCAAGAACAATAAATTGAAGCTTTCTTCCTCATAAATTCAAGTTCCAATTTCAAGATTCATTCAAGAATTCATCTATGGTATATTGGGTATCAATGAGTTCCTTCCACCCAGTGAGTTCCAAAAATTCCCCTTTTGATTAAAGTATGAAATTCTCCTTCTTTTATGAAATTATCCAAGTTAATAATGAATTTAATCCATGTATTTTCTTCTTAAATTGAATTCAACCAATTTAAACATGTGTCTCACATGATTTAAGTTATTTTATTTTTTGAATTTGAATTTCCCATGTCATACTCTATTGATTTCATCTTAAATCATCAACTTATGGACTAAGTTATGTGCAATTGTTATCCTCCCAAATTTATCTCATTCGTATGTTCAAATTCATGTGTCCCCATTATGTATTTATATGTAATATGTTTAGGGACTCGGAATTACTACTTTTTAGTGTTGTTCCAAATGTTTTTATTTTATTTTAGTAATCATTCAGTGCTGGTGAGTTATGAACACCTGATACCTCTGTGTTTTTACATATTTCTGTTTTCAAGTTACAAGTCAATTAGACCATGCTTTTATTATTTTATATAGACTACCATATTCATGTTGAGCACTTACTAGTATAGTAACACATCATGTTAGATCGATAATAATACCAGTGTCATTCAGTTGGGAGACAAATTTAGCACCGAGCAAACCTAGGAATAGGGGCTCAGCTTCCAGTAGAGGGTGTGACTTTTATAGTAGTTCGTATGATCAAAAACTATGTATCCAGTGTAGGTATGAGAGGTCTTCTGACCAGTAGAGGGATGACACTCAATTAGGAGCACCTGCCAGCAGAGGCTGACTCCCTAGCCCTTTGGGACACCAGTTTAGTTGTTCCACAAAGCCATGTGTTAGTACCCTATAACACCTCAAATCTGGTACTCGAAAGTCTATATATTGCTCATGATCCCAAAAGACCACATGCTAATCTATGACTAATATCTGTAACTGAGCACTGAATAATATACTTTAAATATATGGAATACAAGCTGTAAGGTCATAAGGTTCAAGACTGAACTAATACTAAATATAAAACAATGTCTGTAATGGGGTATAATAATACCTAAAACTGAAATAAACTATCTGAAACATGCTATAGCCTAAAAGCCTTTAAACTTTCTGATGACTGTAGAGTTTACGGGACAAGTCCCCAACAAACTCCGAACTACTAAAATAATAAAGTAATAAAATAATCATGCTACCCTTGAATGATGAGGACTCACTGTTAATCTGGCTGCTGAATATCTGATCTACTCAGGATGCTCGGGAGCGTGCTTCTAAACCTATGGTATATAACACCATAGCGCAAATGCATCTATACATTGAATGTACTGGTATGGAAGTGAGGTAAGATGAATACAAAGGTTTATATAAATGAACAATAATAACTGACTGATGACTTGAACCTGAGCACATGAGAAATACATGAATGAATACATAAATTAGGTCTGGGTAGTGACAATACTGAATACAGATGTACTAACATCTGAGTTTACTAATACTGGGATACTAATTAACTAAGTTTATTGACAATTGAATTATAGAGTTTAGATGTAATCAATATCTGTTGTTACTGGTACTATATTACTGATAACTGATAAATGAGTATACTGATACTGAGAATCTATCTGAGTTCTTTAACGGACTGAGTGACTATGTTTGACAGTCCTAAATCTAAATAACAAAGCTCAGCGAACTTTGTACAACTTTTAATGACTGAACAAAGTTCACTGAGCTTTGTTGAAAGATGGAATACTACTGAATTCTATTAACTGACAGAATGCTACTGAGTTATTCTAGCTTACTGAGTTACTGAGGTCTGAATTTAACACTACTAAGATCTGATATCTGACTGAGATTACAGAGATTACTGAGATTACTGAGATCACTTAGATTACTAGAATGATACTGAATTTACTGAATTTTCTCGAGTCACATGACTGACTGAGTTCAACTGATCATGGCTTGAATGTTAGTATCGTGAAAACTGACACTGGCTCTAGGCATGCAGCAAAATTATCGGGTACAAGTACCCCCAAGACTCGATAGCATAATAAGTAAATCATGGACAATGGCTACATAATTATTATTCATTCATTTATAGATTTCAACAACTACTAGAGATGCATTATTTGTACATGAATTGGGAATACGTATTGGCATACTATAACATGACATTATTTCATTCTCATAAACAATTTGTCAAACACTTGCTTGTTACAACCTGCTCACAACTAGCATGGAATGATTTCTTTCATTTATTAACTCACATAAGCAATTCATCAAACACTTGGTAAGCATAACATATGCACATAACCCTATATAACAAATAGGCATCGTAATTCACATTCCCATTTAAAAATTTCAAGGGTTAAACATGGTTTCACATCATACTACACATATATCACTTTACTTCACACATATATATTGCAATTAAATCATGAACTAGAGAACCCATTAACATAATATTCATGAGCACAATCAAATTATAACATGAAATTCATCAAAAACATTATCTTGAGTTTATGAAAATGTTTATTGGACTCCAAGGGTGGAAGAAATCCTTGGATGAACACTTTACATACCTTTGTTCTTGATTTCATGAAGATTGATGGTGGAATTCCCTTGAATTTGGATCCTCAATTGAAAACCCTAACTTGTTCTTGAGAGGATTTTGAGAGAAGTGACTATATTTTGGTTGTATTGGGGCTAAATCCTGTGTTTTAGACTTACATGGGGGTGGGAAATTGACCTTTTTACCCTTAATATGCGAACATTTAAATGACTGAGAACTGGGCATCGATGCTATTAGCGACATGGTGCGTTATGGCATTGATGTGATAGACGACGCATCATGCCATAATTGCATCGAGTCTCAGTACTTTGAGCCTGTCAACCTGCAACAATATTAACCAACACGATTGGTGATGCGGTGCGTTAAGATTGCATTGGTCCAATATTTTAGGATTCCAACGGTGATCTAAAAGAGTTCTAAAAAATTTTAAACTTGTCCGGGAACACCGATTGACCTTTTTGATCATAAATTAATCAAAATATAGACCACTTAAGAATGTTAAGATCGCGATATGAGATTACAAACTTTCAAAGTCCAAACTAAACTAAGTCTAGAAACTTAGCTTGAATTTTCTAAGTATGGGACCCCCTTAACAAGCATAAATGGACTAAATTAAGCTTAGGATTTTGTGGGGTATTACAATATCTCCCCCTTGGGAACATTCATCCTCGAATGAGATTGAATGAGATGGGGGAAATGACAAGCTGAAGTATATACTGAATATGAACAACTGAAATATGAGTAGATAATGACACTATTGATTTACTGAAATTTTTTCTGAGCATGCATATCTGATGTATGATTTCATGACTAGCATGAATGATAAGCTGAATATATTATATTGAATACGTATATCTGTTGTATGACTAATCTAACACATTACTGCATTACTGAATATGCAATGGTAATTGATACCAATTTTATCATGGAAAGCTGAGCATGAAACTAGATAAGTTCAAGGGAGACTGTTTCCTTAAACTAAAAATTCTAACGAGCCTGAAATTAATTACTAAATATGCATGAGTGGAAACACATGAACATAACTAAGCCTCGAACAGGATACATGAGCTGGATATTATAATCTGAATTGAGTACATTCAATATGTGGCTTATGACTGATATTAGAGTTTGAGGGTCAACTTATGAGTACCCCTTACCCCAAACTAGATTCATTACGAAAAGGGAGAATGGCACGTTTATATCATGAAGGTGCAAGGAATTATAGTGTATCTTCCCTTTAGGGCGCTATGTTCCTTAAAAAATACTGGGCTAACTTTGCTGAGCTATGAGAAAAGCTATAGCAATGCATGAGGCACCTTCTATATAAATATCTTAGATATAAAACTATGACATGATACATGAACTGGTTTCAATATGCAACGACATGGTTAGTTAATCTTAGAATGATCACATTCATGAGACTCTAGATAGTGCAACTAGATAGAAAGATGGAAACTACACCTTCCAAACTTATCTTTCTGGCCATTAAACTGAATTACTGGCAGCTTAACTAACTCATACAAGAAACTTCTACTTGACTGAAGTATTCCTATGAAACTCTTTGAATAGAGTTCTAGTGACTGAAGGGAGAAAACAAATCTTGGCCTGATCTGAGCAGGACATTAGAATAGGAGATCGCTATATGGATGGGATTCTTGTATTAGGAGATAAGGCCTATGAAACATCATGTAAATAAAGTGACTAAGCCTTATGCACTACAAATGAGACTACTGAAAAGATTTACATGGGTGATGAGCACCAATACATAAATATACTAACTTATCTGATTAACTGATTGACTGATAGCTAGCTAATGGGTCTGTACGGCTTAACTTTACTTTGCCTGAAAGGCTGGACTTAGACTATAGAATATACATAAAACGTAATGAATGACTGGGCAACATGAGGTAAATGAGCATGAATGAGTGAAAAAGTGTATTACCTTAATCATGCAAGACCAAGCATCCAACATGATTCGAAAACATTCTATAAACTGAGGTACTGGAATACCAATAACTAAATAACTAATGTCCATATGCTATGGTTGGGTAATCCTAAAAGTGAACTGAGTTTATAATCTGACTGGACTAGGACTGGGACTGAGATTGTAGCTTAGATGGTAATTAACAATATAACCGTAACTAAGACTATAACTAGGACTAAATACTGAATCCTGATAACTAGGGTTTCACTGGTACTGAAGTGCTGGATTTTGATGGATAAATAATTGTTAACTGAAGACCATGGTTCTATAGGACTATCTCAGTCCTTTACTGAATATTGATTAATGAATGACGCTGCAATTGAGGGCTGAGGGATGAAACATCAGCACCATGAATTCACTGATGGGTCTAAATTGTGGATATACATGACATAGTCTAATTTTTTAACTGATCAATAGGAGTGTAGCATAAGTCATAAGCTACATGACCTGAGTCTGGAATTTCTGTGTTTATGGGACATGATTCATAACACTGAGTGAACTAGGGTTCCTCATAATAGGAACTTGAAACGCACATGATTCTATGGAAAGTGTGAATATAAGTTGGGTTCATGGAATTATGAGGTGATCCATGCATAAATATCGTGATCGTTGAAGTACAAAACTTTGCATTAGGATAGGAATAAGTCAAGAATTATCTTCCCTTACTGATTTCCTACCCATACTGGTGCTACTACTAGAACCTGAAGGCCAAGCTTTTGGAGGGACCATAACAGGACAGTTCCTGTATACTTGTCGGGCTATGATAGACTGACCCGCTAGGTGGAGACTGAGAAATGTCCCACTAACATCTGGTCTGACCTTAAAGTTGACTGGTATGTAAAGAGTTATAAAAGAAAAAAAAGCTCTTGAATCTAAAGAACTGTAAAAATATAAATGAGAAATTTACAACATTCTAGTGAGTCCTTAGGAGAACTTTCCTAATCTTTTCATGATTGAAGCGCATAGATTCTATTTGGATGTTTACCAGTGATAGCGCTGGAATTGGCACCATGTTGATTTGGGCGACTGAACTGAGCTGAAGGATGACCGTACTGACTTTGAGAATCGGGCTTATGACAGTGTAAAACCTTCTGACTTGACTCGCCACATCCGAAACACCCATTACTTCCCACTCTACACACACCCTTATGATACTTACCATACTCTTTGCAAAGCAGATGAGTGCGAATAATGGTTGAACTATTCTGGGATTTGGAGCCTAGTGCCCCATCCCTATGGTCGTTTCTAAACTTAGTACTAAGGCACTAGCTAATGAGGGAATTGGGACTAAAAATTTCTGAATATGCTTTGAATGGTTACCACCCTGCGACCCTAGCTGAGAAAACCTATAACTACTTGTTCTGGATCTCTTATTCTCTCTTTCTCTCTTATTCTCTTTCTCCTTATTCTTAAGTTTCTACTTTTCAATTTGTTGAGCATGGACCATAAGTCTAGATATGTCCATCTCCTTAATCAACATCGCAGTCCTTCACTCTTTAACCACTCTGCCTGAAACCATAGACACAAACTTGCTCATTCTGGATCTACTGTCTTCTACTACATGGGAAGCATACCTGGCAAATTAGGTGAACTTTATGGAGTATTCTTTCATACTCATTCTACCTTATATGAGATGGATGAACTCTAACACTTTGGTTTCTTTTTGCTCTAGAGGAAAGAATTAATCTAAGAAGGTCGTAACAAACTCCTCCTATTCTTTGGGCTTTGTATCTGCACCTTAAACCATATATGGGCTACATCTTATAGGTGATTGGCGGCTAACTTAACACTCTCACTGGAAGTCACTCCTATGATATCGATAACTTTCTAAACCTGGTTGAGGAAATCCCATAGATCCTCTTTGGACATAAAACTGGAGAATAGGGGAGGATGCAATTGGGTGAAGTCCTAAATCATGGCTACAGCTAAATTGGCCACTTGGTTGGCCGAAAAAACAACTGGCTATTTATTCTAAGCTGTGACTAGATTGTCTAGAGTAGTAAATGCAGTCCTAAATTCTACATGAGAAATATATTCTTCTAGGGGATCTGCCTGAATGGGTTGCGGTGTTGACTGACTACTAGTTCACCTTACTCTAGCCCTTTTGGGAGGCATGTTCGGTAAACAAAAGGAGAGAAGATTAAACTGGGAGTTAAATTTGAGCACATGCTCACTGGCAAGACATGAATACTGAAAGAAGGAAACTGTTCCTAAAACATCTCATAGACTTCTGTCCATAAGAGTGGTGCACAACACACCCATGAACAAGGTTCTACTCGATGCGACTTTTTAGACTTCCTAGGACTGTTGAACCTTTGGCTCTGATACCAAGTTTTTCATGCGCTGAATCTGGTACCCAAAATACTACATGATGCTCAGTTACAGATATCATTCATGGGTTAGCTTGTGGTATTTTGTGGTCATGAGCACCATGTAGAATTTCGGGAACCAAATTTGAGGTGTTACATACCCTTTGTGAGGTAATGACACCCTTCTTACTAGATTGATAGGTTAGACCCTAATTAGTTCTGATTAGACAGTTTTGTTAAATAATAGCTCCCATATTTTCAGTCAGTACTCAGTCTATACAAGTTCAGATTTGCTTGACCAAGTATTAAAATTTTAAGTTAATCAATTAGTCAGATCATTTTAATACATGCTTTATTGGTCTTGAATTCTCAGTTTTACATATTTATTTTTTCTTGTTTAGTATCTATACTTGATCATTAGTTTAATTTTATAGCATGTTCAGTTTTACATGGGATTCACAAATAGTATTTATGATTTATCGCTTCCCAGCTTCAGTCCTACTCATTCTTCAAAAGTAAAGATTTAAGAAACTAAAAGTAGTGATTCACCAGCTTATCACATTGTATTTGTACTCATGTTTTAAGATACTTCAGCCTTATGTTGATTTTAGTCTCATGGTGAGTCTACTTTCACTTAGCATGCATGTTTTAATATTATGTATCTATTATTTTTTACCTATTGCATTCACCCCCACTTACTCAGTACAATCCATAAGTAATTATGACATATATGTCTATGTGGCTATATTTTTTTATTATGTAGCTATCAAGGGTAGTCCACACACCAGGATCAGTCAATTCTTAGCTTTCAACCAGCAGGTGATGAGTTCTCCTATTTTGAAAACTCAAGTAAATTTTAGTTCATGTATTTTATGTTAACTATTTATATGTATTTATCAGTGGTACTTGGGGGCATGTCCTCGATATCTATAGTTAGTATAGTAGAGGCTTCAAAGATGGTAAGTCAGAGTCATTAATGTCATTCAAGTTCTTTCTTTAGTTTTATCATGTTGTAAACTTTATCAATATTATATTTATTCAGACTTTCTCATGATCTTATTTCAACTCAGCAAATTTTGTTTTCCTACAATTTAATTTAGTTGCTCAAGTAGTATAGAAGTGCATGGGTTAGCTTAAGGTCACTTATGGTTCCAAGCACCATGTTATGACTAGGGGTTAGCTTCTTGTCATCATGATGATTGGCCCTGGTCTGTATCTCTTATTATGTTTTGTATCTTCATTGGTTATAAAGGTTATCATAGATGCTTCATTGACTCATTTGCTACTATTGCAGTGTCAATGACTAGATTGACTGAAAAGTAGGTTCTTTTCTGATGGTCCAAGGAGTATGAGTCAAACTTTGTAAAGCTTAAAGGATTTCTTGCTTTAACTTATATTTTATCTCTTTTTATTAAGGGTATGGTATTCTCCATGTATTATAATGTTTCACGTGTTAGTTTGAGTTGTGTAATTATGCAACATCGTCATGTTATTGATTATTCATCAAGGCATATAAAAGAGCATGAGTTCAACTACCCTACTATGATTTGGAGTTGGTGGTGTTAGTTAATGTGCAGATGATTTAAAGGTATTATCTTTATGATGTGCATTGTGATATCTTCAGGAATCATCAGGCTTCAGTTTCTTATGGCCCAAAGAAAGGTTAATTCTAGGCAGCGTATATGGATGGACTTTCTTAAATAGTATGATATCACTATCTTGTACAATCTAAGCGTGCCAATTCTGTAGCAGATCTCTTAAGCCGACAAGCTGTAAGTATAGGTAGCTTGGCTCATATTTTAGTTTCTCATTGAACTTGGTATGTGACATTGTGTTTTTAGCCAACATAATGGTATGACTTTATATTTCATACCCAAATTTGATTCTTGCTAGTGTTGACATGAGTTTTATACTATTTAAGTAGAATTGGGATTGTTGATTTTAAGGATAAGAGCTTTGCTTCATCAATGATCAGGTGCTGAGTGGTGAGTCTAAGAGGGATACCATAGATTATGATGTAGTTTTGATATTTGATGACTACATTTGTTTTTCAAGAGTTATGTACTTAATTCAATCAATTTTACATGAGGCTCATGGCTCCATATATTCTATTCATTTAGGTAAAGTTATAATGTATACAGATTTGAGAAAGGATTATTGGTGGAGTGGCATAAAGAGATATATGAGGAACTTAGTGAATTGGTATGAAGATATATATGGTGGACTTTATAGATCTTATCATGTATTATAAATAGGTGAAGGTCGAGGATCAGTGACCTTGTGGTTTGATTTATGGTTGCCCTTTCTTGAGTTCAATTGGAGTGGATTACCATGTAATTTTCTAGTGGGTTGCCTCATACCTTGCATGACATCTATGGTATTTCATTTATTATGGATCGATTGACAAATTCAACATATTTCGTTCCTATTCAAATGTCGTGCAGTGTCGATAGGTTAGCCCAAATCTTTGTTAGCGAGATAGTCTATTTGCATGGTGTGACTATATCTATTATTTCAAACCGGGATTCAGTATTCACTTTTAGTTTTTAGAGAGCGATTTAGGAGGAGTTGGGTACTCAGGTGGATCTTAGTATAACCTTTTATCCCTAGATCAACGGATAATTGGAGTGGACTATTTAGGTCCTTGAAGACATGTTCCAAGTCTGTGTTATGGATTTTGCAGGTCAGTGGGAGAAACACTTAGATTTAAAAAAATTCACATATAATAATAGTTACCATTCGACTATTGATATGAAACCTTTTGAGCCTTTGCGTAGTAGGTGATATCGTTCTTCGAACGAATGGTTTGAGACTTTTGAGATTAGGCCCTATGATACTGACTTGCTTCAAGAGTCATTTTATAGAATCAGAGATATTCAAGACATATTGAGGGCATCTCATAGTAGGTAAAAAGGATTATGATAATCATAGACTTCGTGGCTTGAGATTTTGAGTTCGTTATTGGGTATTCCTCCATGTATCACCCATGAAGGGTGTAATAAGGTTTGGGAGAAAAGGAAAGCTAATACCAAGATATATTAGACCATATGAGATTCTTTTCATAATTGGTAAGGTTGCTAATGAGTTAATCTTAACCTAATATTCTGATGTTGTACATCTAGTTTTCCATATTTCTATATTGCAATGATATATTTTTGACCTATCTCTCATGCTTGAATGGAACATAGCTTAACTAAATGAGAGTTTAACCTTCGTGGAGGGGCCTGTTCTCATATTGTCTTGTGATATCAGGCGGTTGAACTATAGGGAGATTCAATTAGTTATGTTTTAGTCAAGGCACTACTCAAATGAAGAGGATACTTGGGAGATCAAGAGTGAGATGCGGATACAGTATCCTCACTTGTTTGAGGCTCAGGTACATATGAATCCTTTACTTTGATTGATGAAAGTTCTGTTAGTTGTGGATATTTTAATTACCCTCTAGGTCATTTTCTATATTTTTGATCATTTTTTTTGTTTAGAGCTTTCCTATAGCTTCCCAAAGTAATTTAAGACTTTTTAGAGATAGCAGTTCAGTTATTTGGCAGTTTGTTTGATTTTTAGAGCCAATTCCCTATGTTGAAGCTTCACTAAATCAAATTGGCTATTAGATGACAACTTTAGTTAAACAAAATTATATGATAATTATGCAGTTCAAACAACTCTTGACTATAAATTTTTTGTTCGGTGGACCCTTGGTTTTGATCGTAAGACTCCTAGACTTATTTCGGGCTATTGACCAAAAGTTATGAAAATGACAAGTGGGTACGGGACCCACTTTTTGTCAAAATAATCTCGGATCAAAATTTTGACTTTGTAGTTGAGTTTGGAACATTGAATTTGACAAGATTGTACAGTTCATTTGTGTATATGGGATTTCAAATGAATATTGAGGTGTCAGCGGAGACTCAAAAAAAGCCAACTCTTCAACTGGTGCCTAATATCTGATGTGACTGCTGAAGTGGACCTTTAAGCACTTTGGCAGAGGGAGATATAGAAACCAATTAGGTGATTTAGTTTCCCTAGATCAGCCAACATGTTTCGCTTTAGTGGCACCTGGGTGATTTAGCAGGTAGTGTTAAAGCGGCCCATGACCCGCTTTAATTGCCTAACTTATA
Source organism: Capsicum annuum (assembly GCF_002878395.1). Classification (NCBI taxonomy): domain Eukaryota; kingdom Viridiplantae; phylum Streptophyta; class Magnoliopsida; order Solanales; family Solanaceae; genus Capsicum; species Capsicum annuum. The sequence continues at coordinate 157,755,814 of NC_061113.1, forward strand.
GGGTCGGATATCTCTTTAGCGATATCAGGAGCTTTAGAGGTACACACGTACCTCTGAAGAGTATGAATACCCCACTTAGCCCAATTTTCACCATTTTTCTCCCATTTTAAAGAGACTAAGACCCTAAAAAGTGGGAGTTTTTTGGAGAGACATTTTTGGGTGATCTTGGAGCTTGGGAAAAAGTTATTTATGTGAGTATTCAACAAAATTGTAGTAGTGTTTCATTAATTTTTTTCTTAGATTATCCACTCCTATCTGAAATCCTTAAAAGCTTTGGGAAATGATTTTAGAGCCATTATAGCTCAGAATCCACCCATTTTTAGGATAAATGTTACTTCTGCAAGAAGGGACATTGTATGGTTTTGAAAGTGTGATTCCATAAATGGGCCACATATGAGATTTTGATGTAATTTTGGACTTGAATCATAATAAGGAAATATGTGTATCTTTTTTCTCTTATTTACGTGTAGATTGTGAATTTGATAAAGCTTCTCAAAAAGGAAAATCGGTGATTTAGCAGATTCTTTAGGATTTTCTTTGGCTCCATGTAGGCTAGGTTTACCTTTTCCATAGATTTAGCAATATTGTAGTATGATTATGATATTATGCTGGATATACGATTGGATTTAGGTTTTGAAAGTAAGAATGAGAATATTTGGTTTAGTATGATTGTTTATGCTATCTTTAAACTTTAAACTTATAGTAATTAGCAAAGTGATTCATGTCATTGGCAAATTTGACTTCGTAGCTCAAGTTTAGAATGGTAATGCCTTAGTTACTCAAGCTAGGTGAGATTGCCTTAGTCATTTATGTTTAGGGTAAAACTGGATTTAAATTCTTAAGTTAAGGAAAATTGCCTTAGATGCTATTATTTTTGGTGGGATTCACTTGGTCATTCATACAGGGAATAGTTACTATCTTGGGGATATTTTTTACTTGCTTGACATTTAAATATAAACTTTGATAGCTTAGCCTACTCTAGGGTAGATGTTGCCTATTATGGATTTTGGGGATTAGAAATAGGCCTCTTCGTCATTCCATAGGCCAAGACTTGTGATAGCCTTGTCGAATTATTTACATATTATACACTTTTATTAATTATTTGTTTGATGCTTGAAGAGTTCAGATATATTTATTGAAGTTTATTAGTTGGATATTTAAAGATTGATGCCAAGTTTGGGTATTGATTAATGATATGGCTTACATATATATATATATAAGATTATTGAGATGGATTTCGAACACGACTAATGATACTATCTATACATATATGAATGATGATATGACTTATCTATATATTATTATTGATATAGCTTTCAGATATGATTAATAATATGATCATGCTTAAAGATATAGATATCGACGAGATTAATGATTAATGGTTTATAGATATAATATGACTTATGCATATGATAATTCATATAGATATGATACAGCTTATAGATATGGTATGACTTATAGATATTATATGACGTATAGGTATAATATTGATTATAAATGTTATATGGCTTAAAGATATGCTATGACTTATAGATATGATAATTGGCTTATGGATATTTTATGGCTCATAGATGTAATGTAGCTTATAGTTACGATTAATGGCTTATAAATATTATTTGTGGCTTATAGATATGATCTTTGAAATAATTTGTGATTACAAATATTGATGCATCCTATGAACATAGTTATTGGAATTTCTTATTAGATATAATATTGGTATTGTCTTTTCAGTTAGTATATCGGTATGGCTTAGTGATATGGTTTGTTGATACAGTTTAGCAATATGAGTTTATGTTTGATTCTGGCATTTGATAATGATTTTGATAATATGAGATTTGATTCAAGTATGACAAATGATGATACTATTTAGTGTCGGTTAAAGTCTGCATTGGAAATTATGTATGGGATAATACTGTTTGAATGGATTCTTTGTTATGTCAAGATAAATTGGTGATTTACAGCTATTTGATTTCTTAGGTTTCTTAATTTCTCCATCAAGTCTTACGTGGGCCTGCATTGCATTATTTACTTTGCCACACTTTTTAGCCTATAGGGCCAATCTTTTAGTTAGAATTGCGTGATCTTTATGTTATTATATCATATACATTTATTTATATACACCGGTGTCGAAGAATATTTCTTGATTTACCTCTTTATCTTGACTTATCTTATTCTATATTGTATAGTAACATATTTATATTATGACTTATCTCAGCCAGCCAGCGATGCCTACTAAGTACCTTTTGTTTTTGTAATAAACTATATATCTATACCTTTTGGTGTAGATCCAAATACTAGTTGCCATCGCGAATTCGATATTTGTACAGGGTTGATTTTAGAGATTTGGTGAGATATTGTAATCTGAGTTACCCTTTTTCCTTCTTATTAATTATGCCTAGTCTTTCATGTTCAAGACAGATTATAGTTGACTATTCAGTACTCATAGTTCATTTATATTAGCTCTTGTACCAACATTATTGAGTCTTGGGATGGTTGTTGATTTACTATCTATCTATTAGGCCTTTATGAGTGTATTATTTCTAGTTTGGTATTTAATTTTTAATTTTCATCTTTTGTGCCATCTTCCACCAAGTTAGCCCAATGCATCAAGATTTGGGCTAAGATTCGGCTTACCTACTGGTAGGATTGAATAAGTGCTATCATAACTCGTATATCAGTTCACGAAAAAAATGCAAGTGAAAGATCCTATCAACACAACTTTTCTTGAGTGTTTAATCTTCACAACTTCTCAAGTAGTAAGATAGTAATTATTTTGAGTCGATACTATAAAAATTAAATGTTACACTATCTCGACTCTTTGTATTACAAGGGAACTTAAAGATAGATCATATTATTCATGAGGATACTTGCTACTTCTAAATTTTAAACTAAAAGTAATCCTATTCTCTAGGTGGACTCCTAAAAATTTAAATGAAAGTCTTCCCACTACTCTTTAGGAGAATACCTTGTAACACCCCGCATTTTGGGACTAGAATTTAAATCATTGTTCCTCAGCATACATATATAAACCCAATTATACTATGTATATATACAAGTGTGATTATCAAATTTATGATGTGGGAATTTCTGTGTGTATTTATAGAGGTCATAATATTCTCCTAACTCAAAGACGAGTTGATGAATTTTCTATAGATAGAGTTTTTACAAATGCTCTAGCAAAGGTCAACTTTAAACTAGTGTATCTATTAGCATGTACCTATTAAGGTGTCATACTATATACCAAAAGAACGATCTTTGAGTCCTCTTTCCAATGCAACTAAGGTCACCTTAATCAGATACCGAAGAAAAAAGTTATACTCATTTCACTTTAGCATGTCCGTCTATCAACTAAGTGACTACCTGAGTTGATAAGCCATCAAATAAGTGATGACTTATCAGCCGAAGTCATCAGCCTAAACTAGAAACCATTAAATTCATCTTCTAAGTGAAGACTTAGGGTGATAAGCTGTTACCTAAGTAACGACTTATTAGACCATGTCGTCACCCATGACTAGGAAGGGTCCAAAATCAATCAAAAGTGATGATTTGATCACCTAAGTGGCGACTTATCAATCTAAGTCGTCAACTGAAAATCTAAGCAATTATGGTTTGGTTTTGTAGAAGTATTTTAGTCTTTTCGACACCCTAAACCATACTACCCATGACATAAATCACCAAAAACATATACTTATCAATTATGAATCAGTTTCAAAATCTTCTAACTCTCTTTATCATCAAGAACAAAAAAATTAGGGTTTTCTCTCAAGATCATCTCCCAAGAATAAGATTAAAGCCCTTCTTCAAGAAAACTAGAAAATTATAATTCCCAATCCTAGAACGTTCAAGAAAAGTCAATTTTCTTACAAGATTAAAGCTCTAAGGTAAGTCAGATATGCCCTCAAATCCCTTCTCAAAATACTACGTTACCTTATTAGGTAAAGTTAGAAGCATGAACCTAGGAGTGTTATTGTATAAAGGTGTTATCTGAGTTCAGTAGATTTTGCATTCATGGTGCTAGTTGTATAAAGGGGAACCAGTGGGCTTGAAATAGTGCATGCAAAAATTTAAGTTTGATGATTCAAAATTATTTGTTGTTGATATTGGTGTAGTGGTATTTCTCATGGTGTAGAGAAAATCTCTATTTAGAGATGTGATATTTGTAGGTTATAATGAAAGTAGTACGGTTCATAAAAGGTTTGGGGATATCCTTTTTATGTGTTAGAGTTTAAGTTTGAATATTTGAAGGTTGAGCTAATAGAAAGAGGAGTTGGGAATTCTAAGTTAGTATGGGGTTAAGTTGATATTTGATAATTGTTGGGGATATAGAAAGCTAAGAGTTTTATCTCAAAAGAAAGAACTTGTAGTGGGTTTTACATTATTAGGTGTAGCCTTTCAGGGCGAGTTTATTATTTATGCATATTGTTCTACCTAGATTCTAGGGTAAAGTGGTGATAGTTCAGTTAAGAGTTACTGATTAAGTGGTTCATAGAGTTAGAAAGATGGCTTTAAGCTAAAAAGTGGGGCGAAGGTAGAACAAGTAACAAAGTAAGGCTCTCAGATCCTACTAGTGATGCTAGTATGTGTAGAAAAGTAGTAGGAGATGGATGATGCCAACCCGTCCTTACCTCAGTGAAAAGTTTTGTTCTTCAGTCATCATGACATCTACTCATGCATTAGATGTCATCTCTATGATCAGAGATCATATTCATGCACCTTATAGAAAATCATGTACTCTTCCAGTTCCTAGTATAAAGTGTTCCATTCCACTCAGCAGTATGAATCATGTACCATAAATTCAGAAACTCGACGCTCAATTCATGTAGCTCATAACTCATGTATTCATTCTTTACAGTATTTTCAGTTCCACTACTAATGCAACACTCCTAATGATCAGTGAAATTCAGATTATGTCATGTATATACTCAGTTTAGGTCTCTTGATGAACACATGATTTTGATATTCTATTCTTCTAGCCTCTTTTTAGTGTCAAGTTCTATATAGTGTTCATTCATGCTTCAGGTCCTCATGTTTTAGCCTTTCAGTGACCTCTCCTTATGAAATGATGTAGTGATGAGTAATTTCTTAGATAGGAGAGAGTAAATGTTTCTTGTTATGGAAAGATTATTGCATGATTGTTTTACTCAACGATGTAGTTATAAATATAGGCTTGAATGTCATGTTGGAATGTAAGTGGATAAATGCATTATGCATTGGTAAATGCCTAGTAAGAGGTTGTTATTAGTTATTTAAAGAGGAAATCAAAATTATTCATGAGATGAGAAGTTGTTAAAAGGTAGGGTGTGTTGAATTCATGATTCAGACTAGTATTACAGTGTTATGTGTCCCTTTCATAGATTCGAGTAGGCTTGTACATAGTGGGAGAATTCACTCTAGTTCAGACTTCAGATTGTAGAGTTATCAACGCCCATGTGAATATTTTTAGTAGTCTCAGGTGAAGTGTAGTAATAAGTAAGAAGGTATAGTTGAGAGAGTATTCACGGAGTATGTCTAAGCTTAAAAGTTAGTAGTTGTAGTGCAAAATGCCTATAAGCTCTATCCTACCTGATGTTCCATAGGCCTGAGTTCCATATTACAAAATTTTAGCCTTATTGTGATGTCTTATCCATATGTCTTATTTAGACCATGCCCAAGATTCTTTGCCCCCTATAGTCATTAGGACTTCATAGAAATCATGTCAAAGAAATACTCCAGTTAAGTAGAAGCTTTTAGTATGAGTTAGTCTGTATAGCCAGTAATTCAAATTAGTAGACAGACAAACAATGTCCTTTGGTTTTTCTGTCTTCCGATCTTGTCTTACTATCTGAAGTTTCATGAATTTATTCCTTCTAAGAGATAGTTTGTTTGCATACATTTGTATTGTGAATATATTTCTATTCACTAATCATGCATCAGTTTTGGATTCTGGATATTCAGTCATGATTCAGTTCATAAGGGTCCCGCGCATCATCTCAGGTTTTATTTAGTATATAAGCAAATTCAGTATCATTCTAGGTACGAACTATCCCAAGGGGGAGATATTGAGATACCCCTGAGTTTTCATGTTCTAAATCTCTTCTCTTTTCTTTTTCAAACCAGTTCGAGATGGAGGTAATAGTTACTTATAAGTTGAGTCTCTAGTTTCTATCTCAGCCTTATAACCATTCTCTTTTAAGTGCATGTATTTACGAGGCCAGTTCAGTTCAGGTATAATGCCCAGACTCAATTATGCAATCATGTATAGATTCATGTATGTTCAGTATATGCTCTTAGTTAACTTAGTATAGTACTCTTAGTCTAACCAATCTAATTAGAGGATGAATATCCCTAAGGGGGAGATAATGTAACACCCTATATTTTTGGGCTAGAATTTAAATCGTTCTTCCTATGCATACATACTTAAAACATAATTAGTAAATATATATACATGTTTTATTATAAAATAAATGATGTGGGAATATCTTTGTATTTATCGAACTCATAATATCCTCCTAACTCAAAGATTAGTTGAGGACTATTCTATGGATAGAGTTTTGACAAATCCTCCAGCAAGAATCAACTTTAAATTAGTGTATCTCTTAGCATATGTTCATTCAAGTGTCATAATGCATCCAAAAGAAAGATTTTTGAGTGCTCTTTCCAATGAAACTGGTTTCAACTTAATACGATATCAAAGCAAAAAGTTATACTCATTTTACTTCAGCACGTCTGTTGGTCAACTAAGTGACGATCTGAGTTGATAAGCCATAACCTAAGTGCCGACATACCACCCCAAGTCAATAGCCTTAACTAGAAACCATCAACTTCATCTTCTAAGTGACGACTTGGGGTGATAAGCCACCACGTAATTGGTGACTTATCAAACAAAGTCGTCAACCATGACCTACAAGGGCCCAATATCCATCAAAAGTAATGACTTGAGGTGATAAGCCATAACCTAAGTGATGACTTATCAACACAAGTCATCAACTTAAGATCTCATCAATTATGATTTGGTTTCGTAGGGGTATTTTGGTCTTTTTCTCACCCTAAACCATACCCCCACAACATAAATCAAAAAAATACATACTTAGCTTTGTGAATCAGTTTCGAAGGCTCTTAACCCTCTTTATTCCCAAGATAAATAAAATTAGATTTTCCTCTCAAAATCATCTCCCAAAAACAAGATTCAAGACTTTCATCAAGAAAACTAAGAAATTATAATTATCCATCTAAGAACATTCAAGAAAAGTGAATTATCTTTCAAGATTAAATCTCTAAGGTATGCTAGATGTTCATCCATGGTTTCTTTCATCCATGGTGTCCAAGAACCTAATTTCAAGTTTAAAAGTGTGATATTTAAATATCTTTATATATTATGTCCATGAACTTTTAGGAATTTCAAATTTTATATCATGTTTACATGAAATTATTATTGATATTAAACCTTAGAACTTTTAATGGTGGTTTTTGGTAATTTAAGCCTTAGTTGGTTATTTAGTATCAAAATCATGCTACTTCTACATGTTTAAAACTATTCCCATGCTTAAGCCAAGCATTACTAGTGTTTGATAAAATGCCTCAAACAATGAGTTTTGAATATTGACTACATGTCATGTCCTTAATGTTTAAGTATGATCTTTCTATTATTGCTATCGAGTGTTGGGGGTTTGAATACCCAAAATTTAGTTGTTTTACTTAGTTTTTATTACCCATAGAATGATTTCAGGATATACCTTGAGCATTATTAGTTCTACCAGTCATTATAATTAGATAAAATTAGATCAGTTTAGAATTCAGTGTCCTTCAGTTGGGAGTAGGATTTAGAACTGAGCAAATATAGGGATGGAGGCTCCCCATCAGTTAAACAGAGTCATTACTAACAGCCCCTATGTTCCAGAACTACATAGCCACCGTAGGATGAGAAGTCACCCGTCAGTTTAGGCTTGACTACCTCTTAAAGGTTACCCGTCATATTAGGCTTGACTCCACCCAGGTGTCATAGTTTGTTTAGGCTTGACATCCTAGTTTTCCAGTATCTTAGTGGATCCTCATAGCCATTGCTAGTACCTGTGGAATGGTACTAATACCCTTTTAACTGGGCTTACAGGTTGAACCGCATCTTGTTTAGAGAGGGGAATGTCAGTTTGATGATATCTCCCACGGTATTGGTTCAGTATTCAGTATAATTCAATTCAAGTTTGTATTGATCATAACATAAAGCTATTAGTTCTGCAATTATCAGATTTCTATACTTCATTTTGCAAACTATTTTCAGAATCATGTTATACGCTTGCTCATGCATTTTTAGATTTTATAACATTCATATATTCATGTTAGTTATTAAGTTGTATCGTGATATTTAGTTAGTCCTTAATTCAAGATCATAACCCATGCATGTCAGCTAACCTCAATTAGCATACTAGTACATGGAATGTACTGACCGCATTCTTATTTTTTGTGATATGATGTCTCATATCGTAGGTTCAGATGCTCAGTTTCTCAAACGTACTTAGACATTCCAGTACATTAGCAATAGCCATGGCGAGTCCTCATATTTCGAGGATCGGTTATGTTTATATCCATGCTTTCATATTAGTAGTTAGTTGGAGTTAGTTGGGGCCTGTCACAACAACTCTTATTTAGACAGTTTTAGAGGCTTTTAGATACTTTAGACAGTCAGTTAGTTTGTCATTATTTTTATCAGCTTTCAAAAGTTATTTTTTGAAAGTTGAAACAAATAGTTGTTTTCAGATTTATGACTAAGAAATGTTTTAAAATTTAAAACCTTATGTCTCATTAAGATATTCTGCATATGTTTATTTTGTTATTAATATTTAGTGCTCACACAGGTACCAGCTCATGGGTTAGCTTGTAGTCACTTGTGATCATAAGCACCGTGTAGCGTCCAGGGTATACTCCCGGGGTGTTACATACCTAATCGTTAAATAGTAGTTATACCTATTATACAGGAAAGATCCTAAAATTGAAATGAAAGACTTTATCTTATTCACTATTATAATGAGTCAAATGACCATCATACCTTTTATAGACATTAGTCGTGGCCAACACATCATGAATCTGATTATGGTCACATAGAGGGGAAGAGAGTATGCATGGGGAGTCAATTTTTTGCATTCAATAGAGAAATACCGTGCATGGAAGGTTTCTTGGGGTCTTTCCTTGATGCCTACCCAAGAGCTCCAAGGGATTTAACTTTTTGAATCTTGGAAAACCCAAAAAGTTGTAGTGTTCACTTTCTGAAACTTGAAGAACCCACAACTATGGATCATTGAAGAGACGCCCATTCATTAAATCTTACACTCCAATTCCTCCACTCATTAAGGGTGTTATGGTCATTTCTTTGGGGCATTGAGAGGTTCCAATGGAGTGTTGGTAATCTTTAAAGGCTTTTTAGTCATTTTATAATGTAATAAACTATAAACAGATTCTTATTAGTTTTATTTCATTAGTTAGTTTATTATAGATATTTATAGGAAACATTGAAACACTTTTCTCGTGTGAGATTTTGACTAGGGTAAGTGTGGATTTGACTTGTGTTGATATTTTATCATAGAAATGTTAGTCTTTAGCTGAATTGATTCCCTCTTGGGTTCACATAAGAATGAAGTGTTGTTTATTTAAGTCTTAGTGGCCTTAGTGTTTAAGGCACACTTTATTTCTTGTGGTACTCTTATGTTAAGTTGTCTATCCTTTATTTTCTTGCATTATTTTTCTGTTGTGCTTCTTGTGATTATTAGTTTTAGCTTTGAATTTCTTCTTCAGGCTAGATTCATCTTATTGTTTTTTTGTAGTAAATCTCATATCATTTGGTATCAATAGCAAAGTTTGATTTTGTTCCTGCGAAATCAATCATGGGATTGTTATCTTGAAAAATCACAATAAAAAATAGAAGAAAAAATATAAATGCTAATTTTCATATTTTTTAGGGTTTTTCAATTTTTGTGACTTGATATTTGTTTGTTTTTAGTGTTAGATCCTTATTTCATAATACTAGAAAAGGTGTCAAAAACGAAAATCACAAAAAAAAAGTTGTACTCCGATTTTACCCCTAGGATAAATTTTGAATTCTTAGATTTTTGTTTTTTTGGCATTTCTAGTGTTATATCCTTGTTCCCTAAAACTAATAGAGTCTACATCTTGGATTTGAGCTTATTCTGGGTTGTTTTGAGACATCAACTATTGTTGAGCATGAAGTTGAAAAAACTTGGAAGGTGGATCTCGAAATTAGAAGGGTTTTTGTTGACATTTTGGCTTTAAAATGTTATGGTCATGTTTAAGAGTGCAACGCAATCTTGTAGAAACAAAAATCATAAAATTTTGAGTTCATTTGGGTTATGTTCAATTTTTTAATGTTCTTGGTGTTCGTCATGTTCTTAATATGCTTTTATAGAAGGACATTCAAAAAGTAATTTGATCGAAAAAGGATAAGAAAGAGGGTGTGGTCTTTATTGGTACAAAAAATATTTCAAGCATATTCCAATCTTTCAAAGGAAAAAAGAAAATCAAAGACATCAAAAGGAATATTCTCAAAGAAGAGGACAAGGGTAAGTACAAGGGGAAGTATAAGGGGCGACCATAATAAATTCAAACTCTTTTAAGTACAAAGGAAAGTACAAGGGGCGACCATAGTAAATTCAAACTCTTTTGAGCTTTAAAAAGGGTCCATTCATTGTATTTTCTTTATCAAATCCAATTCTCCACCTCCTAAGTTGACGATAGATTGAATATAAGTTGAATAAAAGAATTTTTTTTGAAAATTTCATGAACCAATGATAGACTGCCACGAACCCTACCTGAAATTGCTTAAGTTAAAATTTTTTATTCTTGGTTTCTTTTCTTCTCTTTTTGGTTTCATTTCTTAATTCTTGAACTGATTAGAAACTATTAATCACCTACATAGCTGTGAATTAGTTGATTGAGTCCATTTCTTTCTTGTTACTTTTCTTTGTTTGCTTTTATCTTTTATGATTTATTGTAGTTCCTTGGATCAAGTCCGAACAAGATTTCTTTGAGTCAGTTAAACAAAAAAAAATTTTGGGCAAGAGTAGGAATCATCCATCAACTCCTCACAGATAAAAATTGAAGAGTTAACACTTGTGAAATCAAGTATGTGGTATCCAAAGGTGTGAGAGTGTTGTGAGGATACTTTCGAGCTAATAAGTTTATTGTTTTGGTTGTTGTCTTTCTTAGGTAGAATGGAAAGAAATGTAGGTAATACTACCTTGGATTATATTGAAGCTTTCAACCATAAGTGTGAAAGGTTACACACGGATATGTCATCAATAAGGGGAGATATGTCTACTGTAAATAGAAGGTTGGGTCCCATAAGAGGTCAAAAGAACTCTAATCACTCCAACCCTCAAAACTAACATGCTACCTCAAGTGATCATGATATGAAACAAGGGAGAATAATTGACAAACTACCTTGTGATAAGAGCATCTCGAAGAAACAAGTGGGTTACTTCGACACACACCAAGGCGAAGACCACACCTCATGTGAGCTATAAGGTAACAATGCTATCTCCTACAGTCCTATAAACCTATAATGTTGTGATGCGTCTAGTATTAGCCAAGTGAATGTAGTTTTGGGTTTGGATATAGGAGAATGAGAAAATTCTTCCTTTTGTGATACTTTTGGTATTGCTAGGTTATCGGGAGATCTAATTATTCTTGTAAGTATGCAAGCACTAGTTGATCCTATAGATTACAAAATTGATTCTTCTTAATTTGTGTTAACCTCGAGCCCTAGTAACTAGAATCAGGTTCCATTGCTAAGTGATAAGAATATTAACACACTAGTTGAACCTTGTGAAAACAAAGGTTAGTCTATGTTTGCGTGTGAGTTGCCGACAACTAGTGAGGGTGTGTATAATTATCAACTTACTCTTTAAAGTCGTCCACTACTTGAGCATGTGTATGGTGTGTTTGAGGAGTCTCAAGTTATTGATAATATTGATAGAGTTGATCATGAGAATGGAGATAATTCTTTAAGAATATTGTATGATGGATGCCTTAATGATAGTTTTAATCAATTATATCATGTGGATAAAAATGTATTTAAGAAATAGATATGTCTTTGTGAGAGTGAACTTGTATTGTTAGACTCCTTATTTTTGAATAATAATCGTCTCTCAAATAAAGATGTCTTGTGTGAAATAGGTCAGATTGCTCCTTGCATGGCCCCTAGTGATATGAAATATGCTATGTTTATAAGAAAAGGTGGTATGCCTAAGATTCACATGGTATCTTATTCCTTGAAATACATTAAGAATATAGGATTAAGTTAAGCTTATGATAACCATCCCATTCTTTATAGTTATCTCTTACTTTTGGAAAAGAATGATCAACTGGGTAACAATGACATTGACTTTTATTAATGTTTAGGAAACCTTATTAGTGATTGTTCTTTTGAAAATGATTTTTATTGTGATCCTTTGTTAGACACCCCACCCTTGCTTGATAAATCTAGGATGAATTGCTTCTTCCATATAATAACTTGAGTTGTGATCTCTTTGATGTTAATAGTGCTTTGTATCTACTTGAGGAATCCTTCTTTGAAATAGAAGGTGGTGTTTGTTTAAAAATTCCATCTACTTCTTCCTTCTATATTTTCTATGTTGAGCATACATTCAAAAATGATCTTGAAACTATTAGTGAGTACAGGCATGGAGACACCCTAGTTGAAGTTGAATTATATGACACCTTTCTCTACCCTTCTTTTGCTCATTGTATTATTGATAGTAGTGTAGAAGGTTTGCCTAATTTTGGGAATGGCACCAAAGGGGAAATAAAGGATAGTCGTGACCGATGTCCTTGGCTACTTCTCTTGTTTGACCCCGGTGCCCTAGTCTGAGGGTATTTTTCCAAATCTAACATGATGCTTGATATACCTAAGTTTTTCGTGTGAGGAATTCCTAACAATGTTAAGTGTTCACTAAACAAGGGGAGTAATAAAAGGAACCAAGAGAGTTAACCCTTGAGTGTTTTAATTCTTGACCAAGGTATTACTACTTTTAGGTCAAGGGGATATTTCTGAAATGCCCCGAGTCAGTACCCTGGACGCTACACGGTGCTTCCAACCCCGAAGGACCAAAAACTTACCCATGACTGATATCTGTTGTTAGCTCTGAATAATAATTTTGTAAAATGTAGAAAATTGGATGAAATGTCATAAGCTTCAAAATCAGTAAATACTGAATAAGTGTATCAACCCAAATAAAAAATTTGTAAAACTTTAACACTGTCTGAAAACTAGTCTGAAAAGCCTCTACTTCGAAATGTCAGAAAGTGAAGTTTAAGGGACAATCCCCCAAATAACTCCATCTACTGAAATACTAAAACTGCTAAAATAAATAAGTAAAATAATATCCTCAAATGATGAGGATTGACTACTAAATCTAATGCTTGCGGAATCTGAATCTGACTATGCACAGTCAGGAACCTGAGCGTCCAAGCCTATGATATAAGACATCATAGCGCAAGAGAAAATATACGTCAGTACGTCAAATGTACTAGTATGCTAGATGAGGTAAGGTCGAATGCAAGGGTTCATATGCATTAACAATAACTAACGAAATGATATAGAGTAACTCAACGTGAGAGTACATGAATAATTGAAACTACTATCAATACGGAGTATAGAATCTGTGCATGTAGATATACTATAACTAAACTTTTTAAAAGCAAAATACTGAGTTCTGATACTGAGTAACTGATAATCTATGATTACTAATATTGATTGACTGGATCTGACAGTCCTGACTTGATAAAACTGAACTGAGTTCTATACTAAAGACTAAAACTAAAACTGTGGGAGGTAATCATCTAACCGATATGCTGCAAATAAGATAGGATAATTGAGTTGGGGTCCAATCTGTAACCCCAATTGGAAGGATGTTAGTACCTTTCCATGAGTACTAACAACTGTCGTGGAGTCAGTTTTAACAAATAGGTAACCCTTGATATCAATCCTAAGCAAGCGGATGATCCCTAAGTATGTCAGTCCAATCTAACAAGTGACATCTCATAACCTAAACTGGCTATGTAGTTCTGGAACTTAGGGATTGCTTCAAGGGACCCAGTCCTAACTAATAGGTGAGACCCCATACATAAGCTCGCTCGGTGCCAAATCCTACTACCAACTGAATGGCACTGAACTGAGTACACTATACTTGAATGGACTGATAAAGAGTTTACTGAGTTCTCTTGAGTTCTTCTGAATTCTATAGCTGACTAGATTTTACTGATTGAGACATGACTAACACTATTTCGTAATTGACACTGGCTCTAGGTACACAACTAATTTTTTAGGTATTAAATACCCCCAGGATTCAATAGCATGAAAAGTAAAGCAAAGCATAATATTAAATAACATAATAATGTTCACCTGGTCATAATTCATCTATTGAGACATTTTATCAAACACTTGTTATGCATTAACTTGTACATGAATAGGGAATATATGTTAGCATGCTGCATTGGCATTATTCAATTCTCATAGATAATTTATCAAACACATGGAAGGCATTCTTGTTTTACTAACTCATAAACACTTAGGGTAAACATAGTTATCACAATCACCTTGCAAATTCAAGTATTTATCATGAATATCATGTAGATCAACTCATACTAGTAACAATTCTTGATACTTTGAATTTAAATCACTGATAACAAATAAACATGGCAATTACCAAGCCCAAACTTGCAAATTCATAGATAATAACATGGGGATTACTCAAATCAATATACATGCTATTCAATTTCAAAGAATAAACCATTAGTCATGGATCTAAAACTCAATAAATGTAAAAACATGAATACAATAAAATTTCATACATGTAAATAATGAATCACGAAACTTGAAGTTTTGAAAATGGATTCTTGGACTCTATGGGTGAAAGGGACCCATATATGAATACCTAACATACCTTTATTTGTGAGTTTATTGAAGTTCTTGGTAAGTCCTTCAACTTTATGCTTGATCTCTTAAACTAGGGTTTTTGCCTCTTGTTAGAGAATGGTTTAATTTGGGGGGGAAATTGAGTGAATAATGAAGTAACTAGGTTGACTAGAGGAGAATTTCATGTTAAAGGCTAACTAGGGTGAGCAGCAAAAGACTTTAATGCCCTCATATTTAAAACACAGAATGTTTGAGGATTCCCAATTTTTGTACTCGGCGGGATGCAGTGCTATCACGCCGTGTCACTAGAAAATGGACAACTAGGAAGTGGACTGGTGGCGAAGTGGTGGTATCCCGTTGCCACCTTTGATGCAACCTTGAAATTGATCGCAAAACGGTGGAATCATGAGAGAGACACTGGAAACTGCCTAATACCAATTTGGCCTTTGGCGTAGCATGGCATGATCGCATACCTTCACTGGAAATTGCCAATCGTCATTTATATTGGCGCCGCGATGCGGTGGGGACTAAAATGACGATGTGTTATGACTGAAATTTAAAATTGCCATAACATCATACCCGATTATCGGATTTGAGTAAATTTTATATCATTGGGAAGGTAATTCAATTTCCTATGCAAAGGCAGGCTCTAAACTAAAATATACTAAGTACTTCAAAAATTGTGTACAGGATTACTCATGTCCTAGGTATTAAATTAAGCTAGGGAAATATATGGTATTACAATATCTCCCCCTTGATAACATTAGTCCTTAAATAAGACTGATTAAGCTGAGAAATATAATAGACTGAGTTTATACACTGAATATGCAAAACTGAAACCTGACTACATGAATGAACTACTGACAAATTGAATTCTTATACTGAACATGCATATCTGGTGCATGATTACATGACTGAACAAATTTATTAATGCTTGACCGAATGTGGAATGGTAATGGAGTATCAAGATTATAACTATAACTGAATATAGAGCTGAGTATAGCTAAGAAAGACTATTACCTTAACCTCAGAATAGTGAACCTGAGATCATTTACTTAACATGTATGAACGGGAAAAAGAGGGCAAAACAAAGCCTATAACATGATAAATGAACTTAATACATAAACTGAACTGATTCCTTGAATATATACCATGAATTTGGAATGTTTATACGGATGAGATTGGAATTAGAGGGTCAACTTATGAGTACCCATTATCCCTAACAAGATTCATGACGTGAAGAAAGAATGGAAGGTTTAGAACTTGTAAGCTCTTGGATTATAGTACATCTCCCCCTTGGGACACTATGTCCCACGATAATGCTGACTTGGCCGATATACTAAGGAAAAGCATGAGACGATGCATATGGCACCTATGAACTAAATCCTGACTTAGAATTTGTGATTTGAAATCGAGGCCATATGCATAAATTAGGCTGAACTCGTAACTACTAGGATGTTCCATTTTGGGATAGGATGACTTGATGGAAAGACAGGAAACCATCCAAATTTGTCTGCCTGACTGCTAAACGTAATTTTTGGCTTTACGAACTAACTCATACAATAAACTTATACTAGATTATAGCATTTCTGAGACCCTTTTTATATAAGGTTCTAATGACTTTAGGGTGTAAGGAACCCTTGTATAGTCTGAATAAGATATCTAAATAAGAAACCATAACATGGCTAAAACTCTATAATATGGGCATTAATAACCCTACCTACAGAGGTAAGAGCTGGCTAAATTTTCCTGCTAAATTCAAGCCTACTCAAATTTCCAAAATACATTTAGCCACTTACACATCAAAATGAAATTCAATCCTATCTTCGTAACTAAAACCTCTTTTAAAACAAGAATGTAACAATCTTTTCTTAACATGAACCATTTGCTTTCTCCTACCAAAGCAACTGCTTATTTTAACATTGTTTCACAAGAAGATTTTGTTGAAAGTTAAAATATGATGACCTGAAGCATGAATGGACACTATACTAAACTTCAAATTTAACTAAATCTTGAGGAATAGAATATCAATATCATGGATTTATAAAGAGGTCTAAACTGAGGATATACATGATGAAATCTAAATTTGTCTGATCATTATCAGGATAACATGAGTCATGGGTACTGAGCATACTATAAGTATGAGTACCTGAGTCATAAGTTGTATGACCTGAGTTGGAGTTTCTATATTTATGGAACATGAGTCGTTACACTAAGTGAACTAGGACTTCTTATACTAGGAATTGTAAGGGTACCTAATTTTTTATTACAAGGACGAATATGAATTAGGATCATAGAGTTGACATGTAAGGCATGAGTACAGATATTACTAACATTACTACTAAAATTTGAAAGCCTGACTTATTTACATGTTCTACCATTTCCCCCTTTATCTTAACGCCATCATTCCAAAGCTGTAAACTACTTAATCAACAATTCTAAAATGAGTTGTCACCACTTTACTCTAAAGTATGGGGTAGACACTGAGGAGGGCTCTACTAATATTTTGGGTTTGCGACTGAAGATAATGGCTATCTAGGCTTTACAAAGGGAGTAAAGCCTAAGGATCTAACAAGGCATAAACATAATGATGAAAAACTTATAACATACCCGTAAATATATCTAAAGAACTTCCCTAATTATGGCCAGACTGGAATGCATAAAATTTGTTCTAGCGTTGACCATTAGTAGTACTGGAAGTGGCACCCTGCTGAGTTGGGCGACCAGATAGGACTGGAGAATGGTTGAACTGACACTGTTGACGTAAATATTTTGCTCTCTTAGCCAATACTCTACACTCCCATATCCTGTGGCCTGACTTACCATATCCAAAACACACATCGCTTCCTACTCTACACAAACCTAGGTGATTTTTACCACATTCTTTGTAAATCGGATGGGTACGACCACTAATCATACTACCCTAGGTTTTGGAGCCTGGAGCCCTATCTCAACTGTTATTCCTGAACTTTGGTAAAGGCGTACTAGCTGAGGATAGAGATGGAACTAAAAATTTGGGATGAAAGATTGAACAGTTATCGCCTTCTAACTTAGGCTAAGCAAAGCTAATGCTACCCATTCTGGCTCTCTTATTATCTCTCTCCTTCTTCTTACGCTTCTTCTCCTTAATCTGTTAATCATGGACCATAAGCCTAGATATGTCCTTATTTTTAATCAAAATCGTTATTCTACATTCCTTAACCATACTATATGATACCCCAGATACGAACTTTCTCATTGAAGACCTATTGTTAGCTACTACATGGGGAGCATAGCAGTCTAACTGAGTAAGCCTAAGGAAATACTTTTTCACACTCATTATGCCTTACTTAAGGTTGCTAAACTCTAACACCTTTGCTTTTCTAAGCTCTTAGGGAAAAAATCTATCTAGGAAGGTCGTAGCAAACTCTTTCTATTCCATGGGCTGTGCATTTGTGCCCCTGTCTACCTTCCACTACTTAAAAAACTTATGATCTATATCATGTAGCTGATAGGTAGCTAACTCATCTCTCTTATCGAAAGTCACTTGCATGATATTTGTGACTTTCTGAACATGATCGATGAACTCCTATGGATCCTCTTCTGACTTAGATCTTGAGAATAGGGGAGGATTCATTTGGGTGAAGTCCTAAATTTTGGTTGTAGTAGTATTGGACACTGGGTTGGAAGAAACAAAAGATGGCTATTCATTTTACGCTGCGACTGAATTTTCTAGAGTAGTGAATACAGCTCTAAATACTGCATGAGAGATGTGTTGGTCCAGGGGATCTGCCCGAACAGGCTGAGGGGCAGACTAATTTTTTGTCCTTTTTTTATTAGTCCTTTTGGGAGGCATGTTATGCAAAGAAAGAAAGAAGTAGATTAGACTGAGAGTGTTTTTTACTGGAGCTCATACTTACTCACACGACATGAATACTAAAAAAAGGGAAACTTTTGCTAAAATATCTCATAGCCTCCTATCCATAAGTATGGTGCGCTACACACCCATGGAGAAGACTCTACTTGATATGGCTTTAAGACTCCCTAGGACTCTATTGAACCCTAGGCTCTGATATAAAAATTGTAATGCCTCGAGTTTTACCCTGGATGCTACACGGTGCTTACGACCTCAAAGGACCACAAGCGAACCCATTATTGATATCTACAATTAGCACTGAATAATAATACCTAAAAATATAGAAAATAGGCTAAAATGCCATAAGGTTCAAAATATATAAATACTGAATATTGTATCAACTGAAATAACAAAATTGTAAAACTTGAACACTTTCTAAAAACTTGTTTGAAAAGCCTCTAATCTGAATTGTCTTCAAGTGGAGTTGAAGGGACAATCCTTCAACTAACTCCATCCACTAAAATACTATAACTACTGAAAAACTGAAGTAAAATAATATCCTTAAATGAGGACGACTCACTGTTAAATTTACTGATGGTTGAATCTTAAACTGAATCTCACCATGCGCGGTTAAGAACCTAAGAGTTTGAACCTATGAGATGAGACAACATAGTGCAAGAGAAAGTATGCATCAATACGTGGAATGTACTAGTATACCAGATGAGGTAAGTCTTAATGCAAGCGTTCATATGGATGAACAATAACTAATTGAATGATATAGACTAATTAAACGTGAGAGTACATAAATAACTAAAACTACTATCCATATTGGGTATGCAATTTCTGTAAGTAGATATAATGTAACTAAAATTTTCTAAAGCTAAATACTATGTTCTGATACTGAGTAACTGATAATCTTTGATTAATAATACTAATTGACTGCATCTAATAGTCCTGACTCTATACAACTATATTTAGTTTAATAAAGAAGACTAAAACTAAAACTATGGGAGGTAATCATCTAACTGACATGGACCAAATAAGATAAGATAACTGAGTTGGGGTCCAATCTATAACCCTAATTGAAAGGCTGTTTGCACTGTACCACGGGTACTAACAACTACTATAGAGTCAGTCCTAACTAACAGATGAACCTTGATATCAATCCTAAGCTAGCAGGTGATCCCGAAATATGCCAGTCCTATCTAACGTTTGACATCTCATACCCTATGCTGGCTATATTGTTCTGGAACTTACGGATTACTTCTAGGGACCTTGTCCTAACTAACGGGTAAGACCCTATCCCTCAGCTTGCTCGATGCTGAATTCTACTCTCAGCTAGAATACACTGAACATAGTATACTGAGCTGGAATGCACTGATATAGAGTTTACTGAGTTTTCCTGATTTCTATAATTATTTGAGTTCTATTAAGTTCTGTAACTAACTGGATTCTACTAATTTAGACATGACTGATACTATTCTATAATTGACACTAGCTCTAGGTAATAGCTAAAGTGTCAGGTATTAAATACCCCCAGGACAAGATAGCATGAAAAGTAAAGCAAAGCATAATCGTGAATAACATAATAATGTTCACTTGGTCATACTTCATCGATAGAGGCATTTTATTAAACACTTGTAATGCATTAACTTGTACATAAATTGGGAATATTTGTTAGCATGCTATATTGGTATTATTTCATACTCATAGATAATTTATCAAATATATAGGAGGCATTATTATTTTACTAAATCATAAACATTTAGGGTAAACATGGTTATAACAATCTATTTGTAAATTGAAGAATTTATCATGAATATCATATAGATCAAATCACAGTAGGAACAATTCTTGAAACTTTAAATTTAAATCATAGATAACATATAAACATGGCAATTACAATTTCCAAAATTGCATATTCCTGGATTATAACATGGGGATTACTCAATTCAATATACATGCTATTAAATTTCATGGAATCCATCATTAATCATGGATTTAAACTCAAAAAATGTCAAAACATTAATAAAATCAAATTTCATACCTGCAAATCTTGAATCATGAATCTTGAAGTTTTAAAAATGGATTCTTGGACTCTATGGCTGAAAGGGACCATTAGATGAATGCCTAACATACCTTAATATGTGAGTGTCTTGAAGTTATTGGTGAATCTTTTAACTTTGGGCTTTAGCTCTTGAACTAGTTTTTTTTCCTCTTGATAGAGAATGGTTTAATTTGGGGGGAAATTTGGTGTTTAATAAAGTAACTAGGTTAATTAGAGGTTAATTCCATGTTAAAGGTTAACTAGGGTGAGGGGAAAAAGAATTTAATTCCCTAGATTAAAAACTCAAAATTACTGAAAATGCCTTATTTTGGCACTCTACACGATGCGGTGCTATCATGTTATGTCACTATAAAATGGAAAATACGGAACTGGCCTTAGGGCGCGACGTTGTGGTATCGCCTTGCCACCTTGGATGTGACCTGGAAAGTAACCGCGACGTGGTGGAACCATGGAGAGACACTAGAAACTGTCAAATGCCAATTTGGCCTTTGGCGTGGTGTCCATAGACCATGCTCCTTCACTGGAAATTACCAGTAGTCATTTAGACTACTGCCGCAATGTGCTGGGGACTAAAATGACAGTGTTTTATGACTAAAACTTAAAATCGTCATAACTTATTACTTGGTTATCGAATTTAAGAAAATTTTATATCCTGGGAAAACTAATTCAATTTCCTATGCTAAGGCAAGATCTACAAAAAATATAATGTGTACTTTAAAAACTTTGTGTGGGATTACTCATGTACTAGGACTTAAGTTAAGCTAGGGAAATATGGGATATTACAATTTCCAACTTGAAAACACTTTCGACGAATTACATTCTTGTGATTCCCTTCTTTATGACATGGATTTGATGAGAGACCCCTTTCTCAAAGGTGGTTTCATGATTGAGTACTCGAGGGCATTTGTGTTATTTCCTCTTTGGGCTATTATTCATTTACTTGCATTCATATTTAACACATTTGAGCTTAAGTTGTGTGGACCACAACTTGTGGATGAAAAGTTCAATTCTAATTTCTTAAAGAGTCCAAGGATTTTAAAGGCTTCTTGTCTCCTTCATAGGGTTGGACAATTTTAAGTAACTTGTGTTACTCTTGGGAGAAAGCTTAACATCATTAGTAGAGAGAAACAACTTCGGAGAACTACTTGTCATGAATTGGTTTAGGCATGGTAGTTTCTTTATTCTCCCTAATGGCATGGCTTTCTTGAGGGAATGTTTTCCCTTGGGAAGTTTTTTGAAAAAGAGAGGTCCTACATGCTTTCAATGTCTGTTCCTCTCTTTTATTTTCCAACTTATGAATACATCTTTGATGAAAATAGTGTCCTTAGTACCTCTCTCCATTACCTTTATGCATAAGTGATATTCATAATCTTATTGAATATACTCTGTATGTTTGCATGAATCATCTAAAAGAAGGAATCATGGTTTTCCTGACACATTTGACTCCATCCTTGATTGCATTGTGTGCTAAAAATCGTGTGGCCAATCACATAGATTTTGATAATAACACCTTGGAGAAAACTTCCATGTTCAATTCCTTTCTATACTACCTCTCTTATTTTGATGATATCTATGCTAGTCTTATATTTACCTTATATGGAGATAAGAAGTTTCTTGTATATGCCACTTGGTTGAGTAATCAGGATACAAGGATCATTCATGTCCTTGACCCCATAAAACCACTATGTATGTGTGATCCATCGGTGCCACTATTCTTGGTGTGGTCTACCAAGGATATGATGAAATAATTATGTCTTATTACTCCTAAGAAGAAGGTATTCTTACATTTGGAGATTGTTGATGTCATTATCACCTTTGTAGTTTCATTATCAATTGGTGATTTTCATAGCCAATTCTTTTGTAACATTTTCACTAAGCTATTCGTATTGAAAAGAAAGGATTAATGGTTTTATTCCAAGTAAGTACGACCTTAGCATGATGATGTTGTTTGTTGTACTAACCCTAACCCTCATGCCATGGGGATGTTTTTCTTGTTTTTCCTTTCTTCGATTTTGCAAGGTATGGATTCAAGGTCAAATCCTTTTTAAAAAGGGGAGGATGATACGATTCAAATAACCATCATAGATTTTGAAGACATCATTCGTGGCCAACACGTGAAAAATCCGGTAATGGTGATATTAAGGGGAAGAGAACATGCATGAAGAGTCTCTTTTGGGCACTCAATAGACAAATATCGTGTGTGGAAGGTTACTTGGGTGCTTGCCTTGATGCATGTTTTGAAGCTTAGATGACCCATGGCTTTTGAGTGTTATTGTTTTAAAGCTTGAAGAACCCACGACTTTGTAGCAATGAAGAGGTTCCCCTTCATTAAATATACACTAGAAGGCTACCCCTCATTAAGGGTGTTATGTTCATTGCTTTGGAGCATTGAGAGGCGCCTATTGAGTGTTGAACCTCATTAAGGGCCTTTCGGTTATTTAATAATGTAATAGACTATAAATAGATTCTTATTAAGTTTATTTCTTTAGTTAGTTGATTATTGTTATTGAAAGAAAACATCGAGACACTTTTCTCTTGTGAGATTGTAACTAGGGAAATTGTGGATTTCACTTATGTTGATCTTTTGGCTTAGAAACATGAATGTTTGAGGTGAATTGATTCCTTCTTGGGTGAACGTTAGAACTTGATATTATTTATATGAGTCTTAGGGGTCTTAGTTTTTAAGTCACACTTTGGTTCTTATTGGTTGTATACTCTTTTGTCAAGTTTTCTATCGTTCATTTTCTTGCATTAGTTTGGTGTTTTACTTCTATTTATCTTTAGTTTCAGCTTTGCCTTGCTTCTTTAGGTTTGATTCATCTTTTTTTTTGTTTTTATAGTATATTTCATATTATCTTGGTAAACTCTAAACTTCGAAATTGAAAGTGATATTTGTTCTTTATGTGGTTTCCTGACCTCAATATAAATAGTGAAATATAAAAGTAAATGTCACACCCCATAGCTTCCAGCACATCTACAATTAAGTGAACTTGCCAAAAATTATTTCAACTTAATAGAGTGATGTATGTAACACACTAAATTTGATACCTGGAATGCCACACGGTGTTCATGACCCCAAAGGACAACAAGCTAACCCATAACTGATATCTGTAACTAAACATTGCATAACATACTATATAAATATGGATTAAAAGGCCGAAAGTCCATAAGGTTCAAAATCTAATAAATATAACATCTGGAGATACAGTAAATCAATACCAAAATAACTAAAATAACTATCTAAACATGCTAGTCTGAAAGCCTCTAAACTGTCTTAATAAGGAGTTGATGGGACATGTCCACAACTAAATCCAACTACTAAAATAAATTAAGTACTAAAATAATAAATTAGTCAAATAATAACATCCTAGAATGATGAGGACTCACTGCAAGTAAGTCTGCTGAACGTCTAATCTACAAAGGATGCTTTGGAGCTCGTGCTTCTGAACCTATGGTATAAAACACCATAGCACAAAAGAAAAGTATGTGTCAGTGCGTAAGACTGTACAAGTATGCAAGTGAGGTAAGCTGAATGCATGGGGTTGATATGTATGAACAATACTAACTGACTAAATAAAATGAACGCGATAATACATGCATGAATAAGTAACTATAAATGAGGTCGTGATAATACTGACTACTGAGTCTGACTACCGATAACATGATTTTCTTATAACTGATATACTGTTAATTGAGTGATTGTGTCTGATAGTCCTGATTCTAATGGAATTAGCTGAGTTCTATCTTGAACTGGATGATTGTATCTAACAGTCCTGAATCTGAAGAACTATCTAAGTTTTTTTAATCAAACTAAGACTTAGACTGTGGGAAGTAGTCATCCAACTGATATGCCCCTTTTCTATAAAGAGTTGGGGTCAAATCTGTATCCCCAATTGGAAGGGTTTCAATACCCATCACTGGTAAGGAAAAACTATGAGTGACCCTCATCTGGTATATCCCCAAAGGAAAATAGTGGGACCCTCAACTGACAGTGTTAATCCATCTCATCAACCCTCAACTGTCAATGTTAATGGCTTATCCTATTCTGGCTACATAGTTTTGGAATGCAAGGATTGTTTGTAAGGGTTACATCCTTAACGATCAGTATGTGCCCTCATCCTTAGGTTCGCTCGGTGCCGAATCATACTCCCAACTGAGTAGACAATGAACTAATTATACTAAAATGAAATTGATTGAGTTCACTGAGTTTCGTGGACTGACAGAAATTTATTGAATTCTATTAACTGACTGAGTTCATGAGATTTTTGAGTTTCCCTGAGTTATGTAACTGACTGAATTCTACTAATCATGGCGTGACTAAGATTATCATGCAACTGATACTGGCTCTAGGCACATAGCTAAATTATCAGCTATAAATACCCCCAGGATTAGATAGTATGAAAGTAATTCATGGCACATGTTCAAAAACACAACAACGACTATAAATATATCCATAATTAATTGAATAAGAAATTTCATCAAAATACTTGACATATATTAACTTGTACATGAATGGGGATTTCATACTATCATACTATAATGGCATGTTTTCCTTCACATAGGCATTTAATCAACCACATGGGGAGCATACTTTGGTTATACCGTCATCAATGTATCTAATTATCATGGTTGCACAAATAAATTTGCAATTTGAAGGGTTTCTTATGAATATTTTGCAAATCATCACATACTAGGATCAATCATTTGAATATGTATTTTTAAAACATAAATCAAAACCCCACAACAACCACATGGACATGAATTTCAATTCACCTACATCATGAACATTTAAAAATACACAATCTTTGGAATTTGAAAAGAGATTCTTGAGCTTTATGGGTGAAAGGGGCCCATGAATCAATACTTGACATACCTCAAAAGCTTGAATCTTGAAAGATAACTAACGTTTCTGGTACGTTCTTGGATTTGGAAACACAGATCTGAATATTTTCTTGATGGTTCTTGAACTTGAGGAATTTGGATTTCTTAGTTTCTTAAAGAAGGGTTTGGATCTTGTTCTTGGGGATTGATCTTTGAGAGAAACCCTAATGTTGTGTTGTAGATTAATAATAAAGTTATAAGCTTTGGTATGGTATAAATAGGTGTTAAAGGGGGAGGAAAATACTCAAAAACCCTTATAAAATAGCTTTAAATTACTGAACTGGATCTGTGATAGCTTAGGCGATGGTCCATCGCTGGATTGACAATCCGTTGGTCTGTCCTTCATTGTCTAGTAAGAAAATGGGTTGTGCCCTTATTAGTGACGGTCTGGATGATGGTCCATCGATGGCGTGACGGTTCATCACTCTATCCATCGTGGTTAGGCCAGAAGATGGTGTTACTACCTTAGTTGCAATGGCTTGGGCGACGGTCCATCACTGGCTTGATGGCCTGTCGACCTTCTCATTGTACTAGGACAGAATGTGATTTTTTAACCTTGGTTGTGACTATTTGGGTTATTGTATTTCGCTAGCTCGACTGTCCGTTGGCTATTCTGTTGCAATTGGCTAGAAGGTCGACTCACTATCTCTGTTGCGATGGTTTGGGCGATGGCCCATCGCTAGATCGACAGTCCATCAGCTCTTTTCGTCGCACCTGGGTGGTTCAGAAAACTTTTTGTATTTCAGCCATAACTTTCTACCTCGATAGCAAATTTAAGCGAATTTGGTATTGAAGGAAATTTCACGTGTACAAAAGTGGATTCATCTTTTAGAGCAAGTCTTTAACTTTTTTGGGATGATTTTAAGCTAGGTAGAAGTATGGGGTATTACAATGTAATACCATGTATTGTATGTATACTAGGTATAGTCATATGACACTTGATGTAACCTTATTATACAGGCTATGTACCAAGTTTCTTAAGTGACTAATAGTAGCTTTAACTAGATTTTGAGGTTAGTATAATACCCCATAAATTTCAGCATTTCTTTCGCCAAGTTAAATAGCCGAAAGTATTTAAATATGAGATAGGAAGATGGTATTCTCTCTTAAGGTTTAAAGAGTCCAAGTATATAAAGTGTAAAGTTAACGTAAATTTTATATGATTTACAATATGGAATAAAATAAGTGAGTTGCCCTCTTGACTTAAATTAAACTAGTAGCTGACAATTAGGTGTGTCACCTACTTCAACTTATTGACCAACCTAAGAACTAAATAGGTGTATTGCCTACTAAAACTATTTTGACCAGTTTATAGGCCCATGTAAATCCATCACCTACCTGAGAATTATTACCCAAACTAAGCGATAAAAAATAGAAAAAGAGAATGGGTATTCCAACACACCAAAATCTATTCCTAAGCCCAATAAGGTCGAAGCCCATAAATATACATAAATTGTAGTAAAGCAGTAGCATAACCTACTTTGATATTTTCCCATCTCAATTTAATAGACAAGTATATACATCCTTGACAAAAATATGACTGAAAATTGGCAAAAAAAAGGTAGTTCAACTAGTTTTTTTAAGGTACAATATCAACTTACTTTTCCCTATTCTCTTGAAAAAATAGATTTCTCGCAGTTTCTCTTTCTTTCTTTCAAAGCCTCATAGAGCAGCCCAAAATTACCTATTATGCTTCATGGGATTTCCTTTCTTTCCTCAATAAAAACAAGTAGATTTGTTTATGCTTTTAGATTGATTTTCCTATGGAAGGTTATGTAATTATTTGTCTTTTGTTTATAGCATAGGACAACCCTCTTCAAGATTGGAAGTTCTACCTCATTTAACTTTTATTAGATTCCTTCTCTTTGTTAATTCAAGTTGAAGGAAAACTTATGTTTATGAAAGACTACAAAGTGATAGTATAATAATCTTCGCCAAAAAAGGTAAGGACACTGCTCCATTTCATGTCTCCTTTTTATAATTGTGAAAGATAGATTTTACGTGTGCTTTTGTTACAAACTCGTGGGATGGTGATCGAAAGCCCTAAATTCAAGCTTTCTTACTGTATAATGGGATTTACGAACTGATTTAGGGTTTTTAAAGGTGTGTTATTATTGTAAAGAAGTTTTCCGACATTTTCGAGTGCAATGTAGTTTAATTAAAGTAGAAGTTAAGGTTGTGGTGATACACCATGTATTTCGAGGCTGGACAGTCTTACTGCCCATCATTGTATTTAGCTATTATTTTGCAAGCCATACACTATGATTAGTTACTAATATTAGCTCCATTATATAATGTTATCGTATAATAACAACTTAAATGAAATAAGGTTAATTCTTTGAAATTTTTGGGTTGCAAAGCAAGGTATGTAAATCTATTCTAATTTGTATTCTTTGGCATAAAGTCTTATACTTGTGTACCAGAAAAGTGAGCATCCCAGATGATTTTCACAGAAAAAAAAACAATGCGATAGTGTTTTCACATTATAGTTAATGGCCCTTTTTGTTACTATCTGCAGTCTCAAAATGTTTCAAAATATCATTTGTTTAACTTATATGAGTCAAAAAAAATCTTAGACTCGCATGTTAAGGGTGTTCATATATATGATACACAATCTGCCCATATAATGCCAAATTGCTTCAATTGTCGAATTAAACTTATATTGCATTTGACTCAAACTTTCACATGTTTCTTTCTTTGGAAATTAACCCCATTGTGTTTAGATATAAGGTGATATTATATAGTCCTTTCTTTTTAAAATTTACAATTTATAAGTCCTTACTTGGAATGTGCATTTGTTCTTAATTGAAATCTGCCCACGTGCCTAAGAAGTTCCCATAGTCACTTACTCTTTTAAATATTATTACCTAGTAAGTATTTATTGTACATTCAAAACCTCTTTAGTTGAGGAATTACATGTCTCCACTTGGTATGAACATATTCCCCCATCTAAAACATGAAAATTTCTACACTTGAATTTGCCACAATTTTTGTATGCTTTCTAATATTAATTTCGGACTAGTTATAGACCTTAATGGATCATTCATTACATGTCCTCATGTCTTCACTTGTCACATGTCTTCATTGATCATTTGTCAAAGTATTTTATGCATTGGTTCAAAAACTTGGTAACACCCAAGTGCACACACAATTGTATGTGGTCTATCAAGTAGTAAGGTGTCCTTCAAGAAACCCAAGTATCAATTCCACAGGGACTTGATTAAACAAGGATTCAATTTTTGTTCACAATTTAGATTTAATTGATGCAAGCATAACCAACAAGACTTTGGAATATTGTAAATTTCAAGTAAAGTAAACAGTGCGTAAAATAAAGCACTTGATACAATCAATGGAGTAAGGCCGAGGGTTAAAACACTTTGAACAATCATACAATCTTAGTTTTGATTTGTAGGGTTAATTTCATGTTCATAGTATCCCAAACTCTAACCATCTACCAAATTTGGATCTTACAACTACATTGTTGAGCGAGGATGTAATAATACAAATAAGTTCATTACACTATCATCCTATGTTTGAATAAAGTAAGACTTCTAGGTACATCCCTATTTTATATGCTAAATCAAACTCCTTATTTGATAAATAAATAAGAACCATTCTTTGTTTATTTCCACATTCTATCTCCCTATTCCCTATCAAGATATAAAAAGGTAGACAATAGATATATTTTTTGGGTGATCAACCCATAAGATAATACTCAGGAATAAACAAGCAACAAATAATTATAAGCAAAATTAAACAAACACAATTCAAAACTATAATACTCATGTTCTTGGCTTTAACCCCGGAAACTAAGTTTTTAGGCAATAATATTCATAATTATGATCCAAATAATTTAATACATAATATGAACAATTAAATAGGTAAAGAAAGAATTATTGAACCTAATGAATAGTAGCAACAGCCTCCATTTTTGTCCAAATGCATCCAAAGATCGTTGCTAGAATTGTCCAAGATTAAGAAGATTCCCATAATATGTACAAAACTTATGCATTTATAGTTAAGCAAATTATACTCCAAGTAGGAGTGTTCAATTGATGGTCGACCAATCATATGCTGGGTAGGAGAAGAGTTCACATACAATTTTAGCAATGAAATAAAGTAGGCATCGCATGCTATAGAGCACCAAAATATAGGGCGCACTGTGGGCATGGCTGTACCAAAACAAAGCCCGCATCACGGGCATATCGCGTGCTCATACTGTAATTACATCCCAAAATATTTTCTAAGCTATTAGAGAACTGAAATTGAGCATGCGGCGCGTCGTCATCGCGGGCATCCACTTGAAATTTTCCTTTAATCCATCCATTCCTTTGAGGTTGTTGACACCCAATTCTGACCCTCCTATTTGTCAGTTTTTCCAGTCAAGCATCTATTTGTTCGCGAGGCCTAAATCTCTATTTTTTTAAATCTATTTTTATCAAAATTGTGAATCTAATTACTATTTAAATTATTTAAGTATGATTATTTTTTTTCATTATTATTATTATCATCATTA
Source organism: Capsicum annuum (assembly GCF_002878395.1). Lineage (NCBI taxonomy): Eukaryota > Viridiplantae > Streptophyta > Magnoliopsida > Solanales > Solanaceae > Capsicum > Capsicum annuum. Next base: position 157,786,013 of record NC_061113.1, read on the forward strand.
TTTGTACGTTTATTATATAATATTTTGCTCTTGGAAAGCTTTATTTAATTATTCTTTTCATTTCTTGTTTAGTTTATTTATAAATATTTGATTAAATATTCAAGAGATATTATTCCTTTTATTATAAAGATAATGGTTGATTTATTAATTAGTATTATTTACTTCAATTATTAATTTAGTATTTATTCATTTTATATATTTATTTAGTCCTCAACAAGTTCAAAATTCAAAATTTAAATTTCAAATTCAAATCTTCCCTAATCCTTCTAAATTCTTTTCTTTAGGTAGAAGATTTTTTTTAATTTCTCAAAATCATTTCAAATCATTTTACATTATTTTACTCTCCCATACCCTTAATCTCCCAAGTTTAGGGGTTGTAATCACACATTCTAGGCTTTAATATATTTTTATAAGGTTGTTATGCCTAGTTGAAATACGAGATTAGAGGTTAAAATTGCATTTTGAATTAATGTGCAGAAACTATCAACCTAGTCTCAGGTACCACAATTACAGTCCTGATGACTGCGGTCGCATCGCCATGGTCCCTGTCAATGTTTCGTAATTGCTATACCTGATGGCAGATTATGGATGACTTCAAAACTTCTGTACATTATCTACTTCCCCCAAAGCCTTCTATAACACTATCATATGAGCTTATCTGTTAGTTCTAGCATGTTTTGTATGTGATAGTACTAATGTGGTCCTAAGTTACATTGCTTATAGGTTCTTTAAGTCAAAGATGGGAGATTATCAGAAGACTAGATTTATAGCCGCAGAATGCCTAAAACTATACTATGAAGATTTCCCTATGAATAAGTTAATCCTTGAGAGGGGTATCAATTTGGATAAAGTAGAGGAGGAATTCCCATGTTTCATACTAGACACATTCAGATTAGGTGGGACTGCTTTACCGCAAAACCCTATACTGCTAAGGAGGATTGGGTACGTAAATTCTATGCCAATCTGAGCGTAGATTCTTTTGCGTACCCAATGATGACTATCTAAGGAAGGAAAGTAGACTTTGGGATAGAGCAGATTAAGTCAACCTCTTGTGCGTGAGTTTTTTGCGGTTGTGGTAACCATGGTCACGGCCAAGTTGGTGCGATCACGTATCAGCGAAAATATTCATCCCAAGGGTAAGATTTAAAATACAAGTAGCCGATCCTAATTTTGACAAAAAAACTCAAACCCTAATCTCATGTATCATATTCCATCTTCTCCAATTTTTAGGTTTAGCTCTTGACTCTATAGCCTCCATTTTAGGAGAAGAATATACTGTATAAATTTTGGGTGTAGAATATATTAGAGACTTTCTAAGTTGAAGAATCTATCACTACGATTGTTGATATTTTGGGAGAGCCAAGTTTGAAGTAACATTAGTTTCTTCAACAATTCATTTTAATGGAGATTATGGGTATATCTATCCTTATCTATCTTATATGTAGCTAAATCTCCCTCTTGGGGTTATAATTGAATCAGGGTTAAAGTGTGTGTGAGTTGTTACTATTAGCATCTATTTGGTAATTCATGTTTATGGGTTTTATCACTTCTATGCTAATTTGGTTGGGATTTGATGAGTGAAAGCCCCAAATACCCATATGAGTTTGATCAGTAAAAGCTCCAAGCTCTAGAAAGTTCAAGGCGATATTCAAAAGAAGGGTTTTCTATTAAGTGTAGGAATCCATATCATTCTTGAAAGAGGAATGTGTAAACCAAAGCAATTATAGATAATTATATGTGTAGTTTGCTAAATTTTTACTATCTTAGACATAAGGGTGAATATGAGGTTGACTCTACCATATGTATCATCCTACAAATAGGGATGCCTAGATTGAGGTTGATCTTACAAATTGCCGAACACAGCCATTATATATTCTAAAGAATTAATGGGTAAAAATTTTGTGTTTTCTTGAAAGACTAGCATCAAAATATATAACAAAGCCTACCCATATTTGTCTTACATAATTGATGTTTATAACTAACTCCCACATGTCACTCTCTTAGTAATATATAATCCCAAGATATGTGCTTAATTGTTAAAACAATAATTATTCGTAGCCCCAAATTTATACTAGTAAAACCCCCTAAAAAAGAAATACTAGTGTAGGAACCTATCTCCTCTATTTTATCTTTTTATACCATTGGTTTGAATTTAACTTGTATCTATCATTTTAAATTATTTTTATCGCCACTCATACAGTTCTTCATGGATTCGGCCCCGAGTTCGATGTTGGGTAAATATGTTAACGTTGTTCACCTTGTACATAATTTGATGTGTAAGTTGTGTGTTATCAATAGAATGAGAAAGTTTGTTTCTGGGTTATCCTACTAGTTAGTTTGGGAGAGCAAGGCTACCTTGTTGAATAAGTATATGTACATCTCAATACTTATAGTATATAAGCAACAAGTGAAAGATGAAAAAAAGAAAAAAGCAGAGTTGATTGAAAGGCAGAATAAGAAGTTTTGGTATTCGAATCAAGATGGAAGTCAGTAGCAGAGAGGTAGAGTCGGTGGAAAATAATCAATGAAGATGTAGGGCAATTCTTGTTCCTACTCTATGGATAATTCTCTTTATCTAAGGTCATTGGGTGACCAACATTACCAAAATATTATGGGTCCAAGGGTAAAAGGTACCTATCTTCAGGATAGTGTTGCTCAGTCAGCTCTATTATATCTATTTATAAATTGTATTGTTAGGTGCATCGTGGTGTTTGTTAAGAGGGTAGGAACAAGTGCTATAAATGTAGTCAAATTTGTCATATGCAGAGGGATAGTCTTTCCAGGGTGTATTTTGGGGCAAGTAAGATCCCGATTGCTACTTCCTTAGCTCTGTCACAAAATGGCACTACATATGTTTTAGGCTTCAGCACTGGTTAAAATCGTCTGTATGCAATTTCCATCCATCGGTGTTTGAAGGCATCCATCTATATTATTACTTGTACGCTCAAACATTTCTCATGAGATGCATATTGTATGCATGATCCTAGGTCTACCCTCTCTTATGTGACCCCTTATATGGCTATCTATTCTGTTGTAGACCCTATATGTATTATGCATCCCTTTTATGTTTCCATTCAAGTGGGTGACTCTATTATGGCTAAAGGATCTATAAGGGTTGTCTGATGTAGATCAATGTAGGGAGACCTTGGTAGATTTGATAGAGTTTTACATTATAGACTTTTATGTGATTTTGGGGATGGATTGGTTGGATTCATGCTATGCGTCTCTTGATTGTTAGACCAAAAGGGTCAATTTCCATTTCCCTAATGAGCTGGTTATTGAATGGAAGATAATTCCCTAGTACCTAAGTGAATGTTTTTTTTCATATCTTACAGCTTAAAAGTTTATTTTTAAAGGGTACCACTGTTACTTAGTGCATGTTAAGGATTCTCTATTTGAAGGTTCTTCTTTGCAGACTGTCCCTATGGTCTGTGAATTTTCTAAGGTGTTCTATAATTATATTCCTAGTATTTCCCCTGATATAAAAATTTATTTTGGGATTGATCTTCTTCTAGACACTCATCCTATTTTAATCCCTTCCTATATAATCGCTTCGATTGAGTTGAATTAACTCAAGAAGCATTCGAAAGATCTTATAGATAAGGGTTTCATTTACCCTAGTGTTTCTCCTTGGGGAGGTCCAGTTCTTTTTGTGCATAAGAAGGATGGGTCTCTTAAAATGTATATAGATTACCACTTGTTGAATAAGGAGATGGTGAAGAATTAGTATCCGCTTCCTAGGATCGGTGATCTCTTTGATCAACTTTAGGATACTAAGTGCTTCTCCAAGATTGATCTTTGTTTGGGTTTTTATCAGTTAAAGATTACAGAAGTGGATATCCCTAAGTCTATCTTCCGAACATTGTATGATCATTTTCAATTTTTGGTGATGTCCTTTGGGTTTACTAATGCCCCAACAACATTTATGCAATTTATGAATTAGGTATTCAATTAGTTCTTGGATTTATTTGTGATTGTATTTATTAGTGATATTTTGGTGTATTCTAAGAGTGAGGTTGATCAGACCAATCATATTCACCTTATGCTACAAACCTTGAAACATCAGTGGTTGTATGCTAAATTCCAAAAATATATGTTTTAGTTGAATTTTGTGACCTATCTAGGTCATGCTGTTACAAATGAAGGAATCTTGGTTGATCCAAAAAATGTTGTGGTGGTTAAGAAGGGGCCTATACTCATGACTCCAATAGACATTCGGAGCTTCTGGGGTTAGTCGGATATTATAGACTGTTTGTTGAAAGTTTCTCTTCTATTATTTCCCCATTAACTATGTTGGCTCTAAAGAAGGTGAAATTCTTATTGTCTAATGTTTTTGAGGGTAGTTTTGATAGGTTAAAGGATAAGTTGACTTTGGGTTCGGTTTTGACTCAAATGAGGGAACTGATGGTTTTGTTGTCTACTGTAATTTATCTCGGGTGTAAATGGGTTGCGTGTTGATGCAACATGGCAAAGTGGTTGTATATACTTCTACGTTGTTGAAAGGTTATGTGAAGAACTATCTGGCTCATAATTCAAAATTGTTATTTGTGTTCTTTGCATTGAAGATCTAGAGTTACTATTTGTATAGGGCTTATGGAGATGTTTATTCTGGTAATCAGAGTCTAGAATGCATGATAACTTAGAATAGGCTAAATCTCTACAAAAGAAGGCTTGAGTTGCTTAAGGACTATGACACAAGTCTCAAATATCACCCAAGTAAAGCTAACATGGTATTCTGATTCTCTTAGAACGCTGTCAATGTGGATTTTATCTCACGTGGATGAAACAAACTAGGATTTGGTAAAGGATATTCATTAGTTGGCTAATATTAGAGTCTGTCATTTGGATTTCGAGGATAGTGGTATGATTGTAGAAGTGGTGCTGAACTCATCTCTTGGTGCTGAGGTAAAGGAGAAACATATGTTTGACCCTATCTTGCGTTCATGGTGGATAGGATGACTAAGTATGATCATTTCTTGCCAGTGAGTAATAATTTATCTTCAAAGGATTATGCCTAGCTGCTCTTTGAAGAGATAGTCAAGTTGCATGGTGCCTCAGTTTCCATCATTTCTGATCGAGGTACCCATTTCTCATTACATTTATGTGCATTCATTTCACAGATGCTTGGGGACTAAGGTGAGCCTTAGTACCGCTTTTCACCCACAGGCAGATGAACAAGCAGAGATAACTATTTTGACATTAGAGGATATGTTCAAATCTTATGTGATCGACTTCGGTGGTAGTTGGGATGACCACTATTCTCTCATAGAATTTTCCTAGAATAACAATTATCTGTAACTCCCCGACTTTCTGAACCAAAATGCTACACGGTGCTCATGACCCCGAAGGACCATAAGCTAACCTATGACTGATATCTGTACCTGTAAACTGCATAATATCTCATAAAATATGCGAAAACAAGAACTGTAAGGTCATAAGCTTCAATACTAATACATATTTGAAAAATATGGTATATCAATACCAAAAAGGAACATAAATACTGAAGTATGAACATCTAATCTGATATCTAGTATGGAAGCCTCTAACGGAACTGAATAGGGAGTAGATGGGACATGTCCCCAACTAACTCCAACTACTGAAATAAAGTGAAAACTGAAATAAAAATAAAATCATCATTTCCTCAAAGGTTGAGGACTCACGTCTAACTCTGACTGTTGATCCTAGAATCTACTACTGATTGGGATCTCATCCCTCTGAACCTATGGTGTAACATAAGAGAAAGCACCATAGCGCAAATGCGTCAGTACGTCTGAATGTACTAAGTATATGAGTGAGGTAGGCTAAATGCAAAAGGTTATATGCATGAAAAATACTGAATGATATGAACGTGAGAGTACATACATGCATACGTAACTGTAACTAAACTCGTGGAGATACTGACTACTGAGTCTGAATACTGACAAAATGAGTGTACTGATAATAAGATTCTGAAAGACTGAGTTTACTGATATTGATAGATAAATCACTAATAAGTGATGGATCTAATACTATATTACTAAATACTGGGAGACTGATACTATATTACTGATAAAGAAATAATTGTTTCTGATAGTTTAAATTATGAAGAACTAGTATGGTTGACTATATCTGACAGTCCTGAAGCTGTGTACTGATAGCACGAGTTCTTATTACTTTTGTGATTGATAGCATAAGTGACTGTATCTGACAGTCTATAAATTTGAAGGAAACTATCTGAGTTTAATTCTATTTCTCAATTGATTGTATCTGACAGTCTTGATATACTAAAATATGAAAAATTATCTTTGTTCTTTACTGAGACTGGGTAGCTATAGCTGACAGTCCTGAAATCTGTTACTTAAACTGTGGGAAGTTGTTATCTAACTGACATGCCCCAAAAATGCTATAATAGCTAAGCTGGGGTACAATCTCTGCCCCGATTGGAGGGGTGTCAATACCGCACCACTGGTAAGAAAAGCTGTCAGAACCCTATACTGGCAGGTACTCAAATGAAAATGGTGGGAACCCTAAACTGATGGGTTAAGCCAGCTCATCAACCCTAATCTGATGGGTTAAGATGTCTCGATCTACACTGGCTACGTAGTTCTAGAACACAAGGATGACTACTAAGAATCACACCCTAAACTAGCAGGTGAGTTTCCATCCTTGGGTTCACTAGGTGCTAACTTCTACTCCCATCTGAAGAACACTGAAATGAATAACTAAGCTAAACTGAATAACTGAACTGAACTGATTAGCTGAAGTAATATTGATTCACTGGACTAATATTAGTGGTATTGTTTAGCAGAGCTAAACTAAGTTTACTAGATTCCAATGACTGATGGAATGTACTAAGTTCTGAGGACTGGATTAGAGTACTGAAGTTACTGATATTGACTGTGAATACTGATGTTACTGAGCATTGAGATTACTGAGATTACTGAGATTTCTGAGTTTTCCTAAGTCACATGACTGACTGAATTCTATAGATCCTGACTTGACTGAGAGTATCGTGAAAACATGGCATGGCCCAAGGCACACACCTATATTTTTTGGATACAAGTACCCTGAGGAATCGATGGTAGGAAACTGACACAAATTGAATTTCTTAAGTACACGACTATCAATAAAAATCCATAATACATGAGTGGGGGATTTCATGAAGTACATGGTCATCATAATATCTATCATGAATAGGAATGCTTATAATCAAGTCATAAATCTCATATTCTAATATCATTGGCATTCCGACAACCTATAATATACATAGCAATCTCATGGAAACTATTCAAGCGTAAGGGAACGGCAACATGTAACGTTTAGTTCATATTGAAATGATTTGGGGATATTATACTTCATGTATTTATTCAACATCTCAAACATGGTAGGGAAAGCATGGATATATTTTGTGTACATAATTTATATCTCCATTATCATACATGCTTTATACCACAACAATAATAACACATAATTAGCATGGAAATTCATATTAGAGTGTATGACTAACATAAACTTGTTATTTAGATATCATGAAATCATATAAATATGAAGTTTTAACATACTAGGCATTTTATCGAACACCTTGCATGCATTCTTTAAGGCATAGGTCGATTTCATCAAATTATACATCATGAACAACCAAAATTATATGTTTCCAACTCATATGATATAATGAAATTCAAAAAACCATATAAAGATTCCATCTTAGGAATCACCCAATATCAACAACATGATCATCAACACCCAACAATATAGAAATCATACTTTATAAAGAAAAAGAGGGTTTTTGAGCTTTTTATATGAAAGAGATCCATAAATCAACTCAAACATACTATTATATAGCAAAACAAATAAGCATCAACATGGGTATGATCATATCACCACAATCAACCAAGCTTTTGTATTTTAAAGATTGATTCCTGAACTCTACGGACGAAAGAAATCCGTGGATGAATAGTACACATACCTTGGAAGGGAGGTTCTTGATGATTGATGGAGGAATTTCCTTGAAATTTGATCTTCAAGCTTGATTGTGCAACCCTAGTTGTTTTTCTCCTATGGTGCTCTTGGATGATGAGCTTTGAGATGTTAATAGGGTTGTAATGTGTTTAGAAGCTATATATTTCATAGGGTTAAGTTTAGGGATGTGTAAGGAGTGTTATAAGACTTAATTACCCTTAAAATAACTCAAAACGAAGTGTTTTTGGCATTGAAACTGACTTAGCCGGTGCCTAACCAATCGCCTAAGTTTGGTTGGGCGGCGCCTAACCAATCGCCTATCGTTACTGTCTCTCACGAAAATGGGCATAACTTTTTGCTCGGGTATTGGATTAAAGCAAAATTTGTATCGTTGGAAATCTAATTCAATTTTCTACAATATTTTGGGTAGAAATGTGCATAAATACCACAGTAACATTGAGTTATGTTCGTTCAAAGATGACCCTTGCAAAATCAAACACTAAAACTTGATGGATTCAAAAACTCTTAGCTTGTATTACCATAAGGGACTCATATAAATATTCTTAATGTATCATAAGCTATCTTATTTCATGGATACTTGTTTTATGTCATGCACTAAAATGCTACTCATAGGATAGGAGGTTTCATATGTAGGAAAAATGATTTGTCTCCTAGCTTAGAAACATACGAGTTATTACAATATCCCCCCCTTAGGAACATTCATCCTCGAATGGAGATTAATTGAAGCGGTAGAGATGATAAGATGAAGTACGTACAAGACATACACAACTGAAACATGGGTTCATGACTGGCATGACTGAAAGCTGAGCACAACATACTGAATATGCATATCTGATGCATGGAAAGCTGATTCATGAATATAAGACTAAGGATTCTAATAAAGTAAGTATCCTCAAAATGATAATGCATATCTGATGCACAACTGAAAGGCTGAATCCATGCATATCTGATGCATGATTATATGACTGACATGATATGTCAATGCATGACTGAAAGTACTGATGAGCTGATCACGCATATCTGATGCGTGAATTCATGACTAAACTTACTCATGAACAAGAAATGCTAAAGGTATCAAGTTTGAACTGCAAACTAAGCATGAAACTGAATACCAAGTTTGGTACTAAAATATAAACATGAGAACGAGTAAGTTTAAGGAAAACTGTTACCTTGAACTAATAATACCGATAAGTTTGAGATTAATCACTCTATATGCATGATCAGAAACATGAGAGCATAACTATGTCTGGGCCATGGTAGATATACTGAATATCATGATCTGAACTGAATCTTGAAAACATGGCATACGACTGAAGTTGGAGTTTGAGGGTTAAATTATGAGTGCCCCTTCTCTAAACTGGATTCATCAAAAGAAAATATAGCAACATGTTTATGTCATGAAATTTTGGGGGTATGATGTATCTCCCCCTTGGGTCCCTCAAAGAATACTGACTTGGATGAGCTACTGAGGAAAATTGAGGCGATGTTCAAAACACCTATGAACTGAGTCATGACTGAATAGCTAGGATCTAAAACTGAGACATGATACATGAACTGAGCTGAACACGAGTGCATCAATACACTAACTTATTTGATTAACTGAATAACTGATAGCTGAATACTGGATCTGCAAAGCTAAAATGTACTTAGTCTGAATAGCTGGGCTGAGATTTTTGAGTTTTATGCATGGCAGATAAGGACTAACTGAATAGAACAAGATATCTGAGCATGGATTCATGAATTCTGTATTATTTTTGAATACAAGACCAAGCGTACGACATTGCTCCGAGGTATTCTATAAACTAGGGTACTAAAACACTAATAACTGAGTACTGACAACCTAAATGCTATGGTCAAGCATCTCAGGAACTGAACTGAGTTTCAAATCTGGTTACTGAACTAAAGATGACATTATAACTAAGCCTATAGCTAGTATAGAAGTAGGGAATTCAAGGACTGAACACTAATCACTGAGTGTTGGATACTGAAACTATAATTGAATTGGCAACTTAGTTTTTGATGGCTACATGCTGGGGACTGACATAAGTTAAGGATCTAAATGTACACATACACTTTGTACTTTCCCAACTTCTAAATACGACCCCTTGCTAGACGTTTACTTTCACATTTATTATGACATTCAAGCCTATCTTCACAACTACACCCTTGTGCAAAGTAAGCATGCAACAATCTTCTCTTATCTAAATAATTGCTCATCACTACACTGTTCCATAAGGAGAGCTAACTGGAGGAGTAAATTAGAAGGACCTGAAACATTACTAGATACAAACTAAACTTTACACATGACTGAAACTTGAGGGATAAAATATCAATAGTTTGGATTTACTAATAAGGTCTGAACTGAGGATATACATGACATAGTCTAAATATATCTAATCTGTAGGGGAATAGCATGAGTCATGGAAGCTAAGTATAGTGGAAAGCATGATAAGCGTACATGAGTCATGAGCTGCATGACCTGAGTCTAGAGTTTTCTATACTTGTGGGACATGATTCAAATACTGAGGAAGCTAGAACTGAACCCCTTATACTGGGAACTGAAGGCGCATATAATCTTATGGAAAGTGTGTAAAAGTAGATTATTCTCATGGAACATATCTCGTACTGTGGAGTAAAAGAGACTCCTTATCCTAGAAATTAAATTCATACAAGATTATAGTTTGTGACCATAGAGTTGGTATGTAATGAATGAGTTGGTTTCGTGATAGCTGAAGTGAAAAACTATACACTGAGATGAGAATGGGTTAGGAATTGTCTTCCCTTACTACTTTCTATACATACTGGCTCTACTACTGAAATCTGAGGGCCTAGATTAGGTACTTGATCTACCATCACATACCTACATTATGTTCAACACCTGTCTGTCTTACTAAAAACATCATCTGATTCTGTTTCCTTATATATTGCTAATATCACATTCACACCTTCATGCTAAATTTTGAGTCAATAAACTTAAGTGTTTAGCTCGTACTGTTCAAGCCTACTGATCTAATCCCCATGAATACATAATCTAATCAAATAGAATAATACTATCCCAACTCTAGTATTGCTAACCTTTTGGGTTCAAGAATAAGTTCTAATGATCATGAATAAAATCTATACGACCTTAGAACAATAATGAACTAATGGGATACTATTTGAGTCTATTCCTAATCTCATAACTGACCGTAGGGACTGTCTGAGAAAGCCTTGTCTTTAGGACTTTGAACTTTACTGTTTTGATTACCTTGAAAGTAAGGTAAAGTGAAGATAAGGGGTGCATGACCTGAATCTACATGGTTTCCTTAAAGAAACTTGCTATATCACGATCTTGAGACATGAAAGAAGGGAAACTATTCCTAAAACATCTCATAGGCTCCTGCACATAAGTATGGTGCACAACACGCCCATATACCAGACCCTACTTGATGCAGCTTTTACACTTCCTAGGACACTGTTAATCTTAGGCTCTGATACAAAGTTTGTAACGCCCCTACTTTCTAAAGCGAAATGCTACACGATGCTCATGACCCCAAAGGACTACAAGCTAACCCATGACTGATATCTGTACCTGTAAATTGCATAATATATCATAAAATATATGGAAACATGAACTGTAAGGTCATAAGGTTCAACACTAATACATATTTGAAAAATGTGGTAGATCAATACCAAAAAGGAACATAAATACTGAAGTCTGAACATCTAATCTGACATCTAGTCTGAAAGTATCTAGCTGAACTGAATACCATGCCACTGATAAGGACAGCTGTGGGAACCCTATACTAGCAGGTACTCAAATGAGAATGGTGGGAACCCTAAACTGATGGGTTAAGACACCTCATCAACCCTAATCTGATGGGTTAAGATATCTCAACATACGCTGGCTACGTAGTTCTGGAACACAAGAATGACTACTAAGAATCACACCCTGAACTGGCGGGTGTGTTCCCATCCTTGGGATTCACTTGGTGCTAACTTCTACTCCCATATGAAGGACACTGAACTGAATAACTAAGCTGAACGAAATAACTAAACTGAACTGATTAGCTGAACTGACACTGATTAACTGGACTGATACTAGTGGCATTGTTTAGCAGAGCTAAACTAAGTTTACTGGATTCTAATGACTGACAGAATGTACTAAGTTCTGAGGAATGGTTAAGAGTACTAAAGTTACTGAGATTGACTATGAATATTGAGGTTGCTGAGGTTACTGAGCACTGAGATTACTGAGATTACTAGACTACTGAGATTACTGAGATTTCTGATTTTTCCTGAGTTACATGACTGACTGAATTCTATAGATCATGGCTTGACTAAGAGTATCGTGAAAACATGACATGGCTCTAGGCACACAGCTAAATTTTTTGGGTACAAGTACCCCCAAGACTCGATTGTAGGAAACTGACACAACTTGAATTTCTTGAGTACACGACCATAAAAAAAATCCATAATACATGAGTAGGGGATTTCATAAAGTACATGGTCATCATAATATCTATCATGAATAGGAATTCTTATAATCAAGTCATAAATCTCATATTCTAATATCATGGGCATTCCAACAACATATACAATTCATAGCAATCGCATGAAAATCATTCAAGCATAAGGGAACGACAACATGTCAAGTAGTTCATATTGTAATGATTTGGGGATATTATACTTCATTTATTTATTGAACATCTCAAACATGGTAGGGAAAGCATGGATATATATTGTGTACATAATTTATATCTCCATTATCATACATGCTTTATACCACAACAATAATAAGACATAATTTGCATGAAAATTCATATTGGAGTGTATGACTAACATAAACTTGTTATTTAGATATCATGAAATCATGTAAATATGAAGTTCTAACATACTAGGCATTTTATCGAACACCTTGCAAGCATTCTTTAAGGCATAGGTGGATTTCATCAAATTATACATCATGAACAACCAAATTTACATGTTTGCAACTCATATGATATCATGAAATTCAAAAAAACATATAAAGATTCCATCTTGGGAATCATCCAATATCAACAACATAATCATCAACACCCAACAATATAGAAATCATACTATACAATGAAAAAAAGGATTTTTGCGCTTTATGGATGAATAGGCATCCATAAATCAACTCACGCATACTATTATATAGCAAAAGAAACAAGCATCAACATGAGTATGATCATATCACCACAATCAACCAAGCTTTTGTATTTTAAAGATTGATTCTTGAACTCCACGGACCAAAGGAATCCATGGATGAACACTACGCATACCTTGGAAGGGAGGTTCTTGGTGATTGATGGAGGAATTTCCTTGAAATTTGATCTTCAAGATTTATTGTGCAACCCTAGTTGTTTCTCTCCTATGGTGCTCTTGGATGATAAGCTTTGAGATGTTAATAGGGTTGTAATGTGTTTAGAAGCTATATATTTCGTAGGGTTAAGTTTAGGGATGTGTAAGGAGTGTTATAAGACTTAATTACCCTCAAAATAACTCAAAACGGAGTGTTTTTGGCATTGGAACTGACTTAGGCGGCGCCTAAACAATCGCGTAAGTTTGGTTGGTCGACGCCTAACCAATCGCCTATCCACACTGTCTCTCATGAAAATAGGCATACTTTTTACTCGGGTATTAGATTAAGGCAAAATTTGTATCGTGGGAAATCTAATTCAACTATCTACAATTTGTTGGGTATAAATACGCAAAAATACCACATTAACATCAATTTATACTCATTCAAAGATAATTCTTGCAAAATCGAACACTAAAACTTGATGGATTAAAAACTCTTAGCTTGTATTACCATAAGGGACTCATATGAACATGCTTAATGAATCATAAGCTATCTTATTGCTAGGATACTCATTGTATGTCATGAACTAAAATGCTACCCACAGGATAGGAGGTTTCATATGTAGGAAAAATGGTTTGTCTCCTAGCTTAGAAACATACGGGGTATTACATTATCACTCTAGATTGGTATGGCCCCTTTTGTGGTTTTGTATTGTAGGTGGTGTCATTCACTTATTGGGTGGTACAAAGTTATTGAAGCTTGGTTATTTGGTCCTAATTTGGTTTACCAAGACATGGAGATGGTGAAGGTGATTCGAGATTGGTTTAAGGTTATCTATAGTGACAAAAAGTCCTACGCAGATATGAGGTAGAGGGAGTTGGAGTTTAATTTTGGTGGCTGGGTGTTCTTAAAGGTGACTCCCATGAAAAACATAATTTATTTTAGGGAAAATTGAAAAGTCAGTCCACATTATGTTGGTCAATATTTGGTTTTGAACAGGGTTGGCAATGTTGCATATATATTAGAATTGCCTTCTAATTCGTGCTCCATTCATCTGGTCTTTTATGTCTTGATGTTGAGGAAGTATCTGGGTGATCGTCCATTGGTTGTTCCTTCATAAGTTGAGGGTATTTCAAATTCCTTGTCTTATTAGGAAGTTCTGGTGGAGATCTTGGATCGATAAGTTCGTTGGTTGTGGAGTAAGGACATGGCTTTGGTAAAGGTTGTTTAGAGGAACCAAAATTTTTGGGTAGCTACTTGGCTGGCTGCTGAACGTCTGATCTACTAAGGATGCTCGGGAGCTCGTGCTTCTAGACCTATTGTGTGAAACACCATAGCGCAGATGTGTCAGTACATTTAATGTACTTGTATGCAAGTGAGGTAGGCTAAATACAAGGGTTCATATGCATGAACAATAATAACTGTCTGTATAACATGAACGTGAGAATACATGCATGAATACATAATTGTAACTGAGATCGTGATAACGTTAACTCATGAATTTTGATAATGTGGATTTAATGATATTAGAGCACTTATTCTGGGATACTAAATGAATGAGTCTACTAAATACCGAGGAACTAATGTCATATTACTAATAAACAAATAACAATTTTTGACATTTCTAATTATAAAGGACTAGTTTGATTGATTGTATCTACAGTCAGGACTGAATACTGATAACATGGATTTCGTACAATTAATACACTATTAACTGAGTTCATGATAACATGATTATTGAGTATGAATACTAATAACATGAGTGACTATATCTGACAGTCCTAATACTAATGGAACTAGCTGGATTCCGCACTGTACTGATTTGACTGTACTTGGCAGTCCTGGATTTTTGTAGAACTAAACTGAGTTCTATAACTAAAACTGGTCTAAAAATGAGACTGTGGGAGGTGATCATCTAATCAACATGCCCTAAAAACTAAACTGGTGGGCTCCAACTTATAACCCCAGCTGCAAGAGTGTCAATACTGTTCCTTGGGTAAAGACAAGCTGTGAGTAAACCCTCTCTGATAGGGAAATCTTCCGTCAACCCCTCTTAGAAGAAAAACTCAAAGGAGATGTATAGTCCCTAGACTCGTAGGGGTACATCTCAAACTATGCTGGCTACATAGTTTTGGAATGTAGGGATTGATCCAAAGGATCACACCCTCTACTGCTAGACAATGAGTGTCCTCATCCCTTGGTTCACTCTGTGCTGAATCCTACTCCCAACTGAATAGACACTAAACATGATTAACTGAACTGAATTGGTACTAATGGTATTGATTAGCAGAGCTAAACTAAGTTTACTGAGCTCCATTGATTAATAGAATGCTACTGAGATATGAGGACTGACGGAGAGTACTGAAGTTACTGAGATTTTTAGGAATACTGAGGTTACTCAGATTACTGTGTACTGATGTTACTGAGACCGCTGAGGCCACTGAGATTACTGAGTAGGACTAGACTGATACTGAATTTATTGAGTTTTCCTGACTCATGAGGCTGACTGAATTCTAAGGATCATGGCTTGACTGAGAGTATTGTTAAAACATCGCACTAGCTCTAGGCGCACAGCTAAATTGTCGGGTACAAGTACTCCCTGGACTCGATAGCATGAAACTGACAGGACATGACACTTCTTGAAAATATGACCAATATTAACAATTTATAATACATTAATTTGGGGATTTCATGAAGATCATGGTTATCATAGTCCTGTACATGAATGGAATTACATATACACATGTCATACTTTCATCAACCTAATCTCATGGACATTCCCTCAACCATTCATAATGCACACAATATCATGGAAGTTATTCTTAGTCAAAGGGTAACGCATACACTTATCACTTGGGAAACAATTAAGCTATAATGCATAATTGCTATTCTCTTAGGCATTTTATCAAACACCTAGGATGCCTGACTTAGGGAATAGGCATGACGATCAAATTAATACAACAAAACTCCATATTTTAACTCAATTTCACGTGTTTCAGACCAGATACTAGCATAGGTTCATGAACAACACATAAATATTCAAACTTGAGAATCATACAACCATAATCACATGAACATAATCAACCCACAATAAAATATTCACAATACAAGATTTAAAACTTGATTCTTAGGCTTTATGGATGAAGGGAATTCATGAATGAACACTATGCATACCTTAGTTCTTTATTCTATGAAGATTGACGGAGGGATTCTTGAATTTGAGTCTTGGATTTGAATCCCCAATTGAAAAACCTTGCTTGTTCTTAATAGAAACTTAAGAGAAACAATATATTTTGGGTCAATTATGTCTGAATCATGTGTTATTGGGTATCTATAGGGGTGAGAAATTGACCCTTTTAACTCTTGGATGCATATTTTAATTCTGTGAAATTTCCTAACGTGGACCCCTGGCGCGACACGGAGCATCGCCCTGTGTCAATGGAATTTGACAACTCTGAATTTAAGCCTTGTCATGATGCGCCATAATCGTGAAGGTGCACCAAATTTTGACGATTGCCAATTTGGCTGACTCCACAACTCGTTGATGGCTCAGGTGGTATGCTGTCTTACTAAAATGGCTCTAACTCTTTGCTAGGTGTCAGATTTGGGCGACTTTTGTATCGATGGAAAGCTTATTCAATTTCCCACATGATAAAAAGTGAAAATCTTGTAAATACCACATGTATAAAAGTTGATTCATCTTTGAAATAAGTTTTTAACAATTATTGGATGATATTAAGCTAGGTAGAAGTACGCCGTATTACATATGACCTCATCCCCATATTATGAATATGAAAAATATGTAACATTAACTACTGTTGAATTATTGCATGAAGTGAAAGGTTAATGAAGTATAAATATTTTGAATTGAAACTTATAGGTTGTGTAATTCCCTAAGCTAATGTATAATTGAACCCAGGGTCCATGAATTTCCCCAAATAATGAAATTGTTTCGGTATGTTGATGTTACCTTGCAAGTGTAGTTGTTATGATACCTATAATGTATGCGTAAATGTGTATCATTGTTCAATGAATATGAATGTGTGATAAAATATTTATTTAGGCTTTAATGAGGGTTGTGAAGCTGAGTCGCAAAAGTTGAGATCCCAAAGGACCACTACTTCTAGAAACTACTGTTACCTGACATGGGGGTCTAAATTATAAAACGGTTCGAGTCCCCCTTATTATTATCATATGATTCAAAGGTTTGATTCCCCCATATTATATTACATGATTGGTTGCTTGTGTCACCTTGATATGCCACAAGGTTTGAGTCCTCTATAGTACATATGTATACCCTTTAGTTCGTGCAGCCATACATAGTGGTGCCCGACCAGCTGTGGGAGAGTTCTGTCCATATAGCCCGTAGGGGCTTTTTTATATTATGAATATTGAACTACACAATCAATGATAAGTTTAAAAGTTCATGTTAAAACTTGTTCCGTGTCATGGCATGCGATATATATATATATGTATGTGTGTGTGTATTTTTGTTTATGTATAAAATTATGTTCATTGGATTACAATTATTTTGAACTATACAGATGACATAATGTTATCCTTATCCTAGAGTTACATTCTAGTTCTCACCCCACTAGCTTTCTTTGGATGTTGTATCCCCATGCAACGCAGGAACCTAAGATACCGCTAGTTTTACTGCACAGAGATAGTTGGATCGATTCAGTTCGTCGGTTCGTTGTTGTAAAGCAGTGATCCTACATTATCCAAAAGGCTTAGACATTTCATTAGTTCTTATACTATCTTAGAATTGAGGGCTTTCATTATCATTAACATTATCATTGTCATTGTCAAAGTCGTGGGCATGTCCTGACTAAGACTGGTTTTTGATTCTTTTGTTAGAAGGCTTAGTTGGATTAATATAGACTTGGGTGATGTTAGTGAGTTGTTCGTCCAGTTACTGGTCTTTGGTTATTGACATGATTCAATTATCATTAATCTTATTCTTATCATTTCATTATATGTGTTCAGAATTCATCCAATACGGGGATGCTATTCTTGGTTAAATGCAGGGGGTGGTCTCTGGTCCATGTGGTTCTTCAGATCCCCGTCACAGCCAGGCTCTGGTTTGGTTCATGACACAAGCCCTTCAAAATCCTTTTTATATTCTTAACCATTATGCAATGCAATATTTAGAAACGAAATCCAAATCATGTGATTAACCACAGTTCAGATACAATTATGCAAGTGGATTGAGGGAGCACAATTTTCAGAACCAAATTCCAAATCAAAGTCATCAATTTGTGGGAATACCTCAACCCCCATGCCATTTAGCATACCCATACATACTAACGAGCTTCAAGATACATCAATAAAGCATGGACACATTCATTAAAACTATGGGAATCCAAATCATGTAACAATCCTTCCAAAACACTCAATCCAAATAAAAATCAATAACCAAAGCCATATGAATAACTATTTAAACATATGCTTTAAATAAATGAAGTTTAAGGGGAGAGATCCATAAATGAAAGTATCACAATTATGGATAGAAATCACCACTTGGAAGATTGAAATGATTAACCTCGAGAAACCTTAGCTTGAACTTGACTTAAGGATTTGAGAGAGTTTAATAGTTTGTTCGATTAGGTTTTTGTATGATAATAAGGTACCAAAAGGTTTTTAAGGTCATGGGTCATAATTGGGGAAGGGGTAAATGACCAAAGATCCCCAATTAAAACATAGGAAAAACTATCACCAACGACTATGAGTCACGTCACGACTCGTGACATCTAGTTATGAGTTGTCACCACAACTCGTGGTTTGTGCAGAAACATGAGGCCTCTTCACTATTAACCCTACGAATCATACCCTACGAATCGTACCCTAGGACTCGTACATGGACCTTATAACTCGTAGGATCCTATTCCTAAACACAATAGTAAAATTAGTAATCTACTTAGGTTTTTCTACGAAATGAACCTTACAACACGTATAGCGTCATTACGACTCATGACATCCCAGTTGTAGTCATAACATAAATGCGGAATTCCCTCACTGGTCACCTTATGACTCGAGCCCTATAATCCATAAGGAGATCTTATGAATCATTTAGTGATCCATAGTCTTAGCAGTGAGCTCCAAACTCATGAATTTTTCAAATTCAAAAATCTAGGGTGTTACATTACCTCCCCCATGATCATTAGTCCATGAATAAGGAGTCAAGGCATCCATTAGCACGATTTTAGAATAGATACACAACTATAATTTCCTTTAACATAGATGATAAGGAAAACAAATACCTTAAGAATGATTGTCTAATATGAGAAACAAGAATGGATACTTGGACTTTATGTCCTCTTCGACTTCCCATGTAGCTTCTACTACCTTATGGTTCTTCAATTGAACATTTACTGAAGTGAAATCCTTAGTCGCAAAATGATGGACTTGTCTATCCAAAATTTGCACTAGGACTATCTCATAAGACAAGGAATTTGACATACCAGTATCCTTAATAGGCACCAGAAAAGAAGCATCACCTACACACTTCATCAACATCGAAACATGGAAAACCAGGTGAACGGAACCCAAACTCAAAGGCAAATCCAATTCTTAAGAAACATGACTCACTCTTCCTAAGATCAACTATGGACAAAAATAACAAGGACTAAGCTTCCCCTTCTTCCTAAATCTCATCACTCCCTTCATAAGAGATATCTTAAAGAACACCCAATGACAAACCTCACACTCTAATCCTATTTGCCACATATCTGCTTAGGACTTCTAGCGACCCTGAGCAATTTTAAGTCTATCCTGAATCACCTTGACCTTCTCTATGGCTTGGTGAACCAAGTCCATACCACACAACTATGTCTCGCCAACCTCAAACCATCTAATAGGAGATCTACACCTCCTAACATAAAGAGACTCAAAAGAAGCCATCCCAATACTTGAGTGATAACTATTATTAAAGGAAAACTCAATAAATGGCTAATGATTTACCCAACTACCACTAAAATGGATCACAATTGACCTTAGCATATCTTCAAATATCTAAATAGTCCTCTCGGCGTGTCCATCCATCTTATGGTAGAATGGGGTGCTAAGGTTAACCCGTTTACCTAAGCCTTGCTGAAATGAATGCCAAAAATATAAAGAGAATTGTGTACCTAAATAAAAAATAATGTAAACTGGAGCACCATGTAGTTTAACTACCTCCTAAATAAACAACTTTGTATAATCCTCTCCAGTAGAAGTAGTCCTCATAGGCGAGAAGTAAGTAGACTTAGTCATCTTATAAATAATAACCCAAATTGAGTCATAATGATTTTGAGATCGAGGAAGACCCGTGACAAATTTCATATTAATCATCTCCCACTTCCACATGGGAAACTCTATCTTTAGAGAAATCCCACAGGCCATAAATGTTCTACATTCACTTATTTACAGACTATACACTGATCCACGAAGTTAACCATATCCCTCTTTATGTTGTTCCACCAATAGGTCCTGTTCAAGTAATGATACATCTTCGTTAAGCCCGGATGAATTGTATTCCTCGACTCATGACACTCAATCAAAATACATTCTCATAGCCCATCAGTACCCTCGGCCAGGGTCCAAACTAGAACAGTAGACAACTTGTCCTTCAGACTCAATAAACTAGCCTCATAGGTATTGGACCACAAAAATTTCACCTTTTTAAGTCAACATAGTCAAGGGAGAAACAATATATGAAACTTTCCACAAATCTCCTATAATACCTAGCTAAATCTAAGAACGTTCAAATATCAATTGGGGTAGTGAGTATAGGCCACTTTTTAACCGCATCAACTTTCTGTGGATCCACTATAATCCTGTCAATAGAAGAAATATGACCAATAAAGTTCATAGCATTAAACTAAAATTCACAATTCAAAGAATTTGCATACAAACGTTGATCCTTGAGAGTCTGGAACACTACTCAGAGGTGATTAGCATGATCCTTCTCAGTTTTAGAATATAGCAAGATGTCATCATTAAACTTGATTATGATAAATCTAAGAAATACCTAAACCCCCAGTTCATTAAGTCCATAAATGTAATCGGTGCATTTTTCAACCCGAGTGATAATAACAAAAACATATAATGACCATATAAGGTTTGGAAGATAGTCTTAGGGATATCCGCCTTCTTAATCTTCAAATGATGATTACCCGAATATTTATCAATTTTAGAAAAACATCTAGTACCTTGGAGCTGGTCAAAGAGATCATCTATCCTAGAAAGAGAATACTTATATTTTACCATCACTTTATTCAGTTACCGATAATCTATATTTATCAGAAGGAAGCCATAATTCTTACGTATGGAAAGAATGGAAGCACCCCACAAAGACATACTAGGTCGAATTAAACCCTTATCAAGAAGATCCATTAACTTCTCCTTAATTTCCTTAAAATACATCAGAGTCATACTATATGGAGGAATAGCACAAAGAAGGGTATCAGGTAGAAGATCAATCCCAAAGTCTTTTCCCCTATCGGTAAGAATATTCAGAAGATCATTGAGACACAATTCTGGAAACTCATTAAGAACAGGGATAAGTTATAAAGAGAGAACCATAGAATTAGGCTCTTTGACCAAAACTAGATGGTGTATACACCCCTTAGAAATCAACTTTTGTGCTATAAGATATTTAATGAACCTTCCCTAAGGAACTAAAGAACTTTTCTCCCGTTCCATTACCTATTCTTTTGAAAATTTTAAACATGCCTTACGAGTACGACAACCTAAAGAAGCATAGCATAAATGGATCCAATCCACACCCAAGATCATATCAAAATCTACCATACCCAATTCAATAAGATCTACCAATGTTTTCCTATAACCAGTAGATACCAGACAACCCCTATAGACCTTTCTAGACATTACCGAATCACCACCGGGGTAGATAAAAAGATCAGATCAGAAATAATCTTAGGACAAAAACTAAAATAAACAACCACATAAGGGGTTACTTATGAAAGAGTAGACCCCAAATCAAGTAAATAGTACATATTATGGGAGTAAAGTTATAACATACCACTGATAGCATTGGGATACTCCTTACAATCCAGATAGGTTGAAAAAGTATAAACTCAATTTTGACTAGAGTCGATACTAGAAATAGCACCCTTTGGTACAAGAGATGATGATTTAGAAATCAAAACATATTATCTCCAGTAGCAATATTTCCTAAATGATAGTTCCTTTAAATAAGACCAGGTTGGCTATATCAGAAATATTTAGTTCTCGCCCATCACAAAAAGCCCAGTGCAATTGTACGTAAAATCTACAATGAGGATATTCTAGATGATTGAGCTCTATTAACCTTAGATTGAGCACCTTGTGCCTTAAACCCACCGTAAGCCTGAAAGTGAGATCGCCCAATGATTTAGTATATGGAGCACTAGTAATAAATTATGAACCCAAGTTTCCCTAAGTATTCTTTTTGCTCTACTACCTACCATCTCTACCATTATTCATCTAGACTTCACCCTACTAGAAGTACTTGATTTTCTTATTTTGCCTCTGTCCCATTTTTTCTTAATTCTTCTGATCCTAACCTTGTTGTATATATACCACCATCTTAAAAATATCCATCTCATTATTTAACATCGCTGCCTTAAAATCTAGTTCTAAGTTCCTAGACAAACTCAAAGAAAATTTTCTTATCCTAGCCCTCATGCTAGGACTAACTCAAGAGCGTAACAAGAAAACTAATGGAACTTTAAGGCATAATCTTTCACACTCATCCTACCTTCCCTCAATTTAAAAAAAACCATAGCTTTAGCCTCACTCAACTCTTTAGGAAAGAAATGATCAAAGAAAGGACAAGAAAATTCCTCCCACAAAGCCTACTTCGCATCATAGCCCCTCAAATGCTATCTCTCCTTATACCACTGATATGCTATAACCTTTAACTAATATGACCTAAACTCTACACCATTAACATCAGTAGAATGCATCACCCTAAATGTCTTCTCTATTTCATCAAAAAACATTAAAAAATCCTCTTCAACCCTAGAGCTGGTAACGGTCGGAGGATTCATCATAACAAATTCACAAACTCTAGTGACCTTGGAAGATGGAGTAACAAAACAAACATAGTCAAGATGACTAGAATGACAACTCACCAACTAAGTCAAAAAATGAATATATCGACAGAGTTTGACGTTCCAAATTTCTCTTGGGGCGGTGGGGCATGAACATCATTAACACGAGGAGTCTGAGAATAACTGGTAGGGACCAGTGGAACTGCATATTGGTAGCTAGGAACAGAGGCCCTAGAATAGGCCTGTACTCCATAAGTAGGATAAAATCCATCCACATTTTCCTCAGGTGAGATAAAGGAGTTTTCACGAGCATCAAATCTATGAGAACACCTGATTTATAAAGGAAACAAACAAAATTAGAGGATATTTCAAGACTATATGCTCTATAGTACAAAAAATAGATCATAACAAAGGGAAACATTCCTAAATGCCCCGTTTCCTCTCCATTATTAGTGTGGCACATGATATACCCATGAAAGAAACTCTACCCCATATAGATTTGTCGACACGAAATGACCAGGAACCTATACTATGATACAAATCTTATCACCACTTAAACCAGGGCTTAGCCATGATAAATATCTCAAGTCTTCGAAGGGTCAAAGACCACCCCTTTTACTATAGCCACCCATAATATAATACAACCAGTAGAAGATAAATTCTAAAGATATAAAATTATTATTATGACACTCACTCAGAAAGAAATAGAAGAACTTTAACATTCATCCTAATATATAGTAATCCTCAAAGAGTCTAATAACAAAGAACAGCCTAAGTAGGGACATGCCCCTAATTATATCCAAAAAGAAACCAAAAGATAGTAAATGATATAGTTAAACCAAAACAGAAAATGAGGGTTTTCTGTTGAATTGAAGCTCAACACTTTAAGCTGACTCACAAGTAATCCAGGGATCACCTAATACTTTAAAAAAATAGAGAAGTGTCACTATTTTTTGGATCGCATAGGGATACAACATTGAGAGATGGTTAGCAGGATGACCGATCTCATGTAACTCATGATAAAGATAAAATAATGTGAATTCAAAATCTAGTCAAAATTCAATGTATATGTTTATATGCATAAACACATACAAACATATATAAGATGCTAGCATAGGGATTAAGGTTTAACATGAGATTTAAAACCATTAACCTGAAATGTGTAGCTCTAACTGTCTTTAGGGCACCTACAATCTATATGGGTTTAGGTTTTTCTATTGAAAGGGTCCTAGTATGTGTTAGTCGCACAAACCAGGAAAATCCAGATAAGCCATTGAATTCCTCGACCCTAGACAATCCAAATATATATGTTTGAAGTATGCTCATGGTCATAAAGACCCCTATACTAACAAATATGGTTTCTATTATTAGTACCCTCGGGACCACTACCTTCCAAGATAAGCTACACAACCCCTTTTAAGCCTAATTAAAAAAATTTTCACATAACCCATCCATTTAACTATGGAATTATCTACTAAAGCATCAACAATAGGTATCGTAATAACATAATACTTGTAAACATATAATTAGGACATACCAATTCTATAAACATTAGGTAATGTAATAACTTCCTTTGTTCATTAAATCAAGCTGGGGGAATGCTATAACCCTTTTTGTTTGTTAAATTAAGTTAGGGAAATGCCACGACCCATTTTGTTCATTAAATCAAGTTGGGAGAATACCAAAACCACCTTTTTTTATTAAATCAAGTTTAATATAAAAAACATGGTCAACAAGGCCTTCAAACCCTTTTTTATTATCTTAACCATTAATGAAATACAATAGTTTAGGAATGTATGCGAAAGCATATTATTAAACATAATTCAAATCTAATTATGAAAGTGGATTGAGAGAACATAATTTCCAAACAAAAATCATTAAATTTGGATAATATACCGACCCCCATTCCATTCACCATACCCATATACCCCAACGGGATTCAAAGTACCAATAAAACATTGATACTTGCATCAAAATCATGGGAATGCAAATTAAGTAACAATCCTTCTAAAATTGTCAGGAAAATCAATATCCATAATCAAATCCCTAGGAATAACCATTTAAACTCATATTTTAAGTAAAAAAGCTTTAAAAGAGAGGTACACGCCTTAAAGTAACACAATTATGGAGATAAATCACCACATGGAAGCTCTAAATTATTAATCTTGATAAATCCTAACTTGTTCTTGACTTAGAGATTTGAGAGAGTTTAAGAGTGTGTTTGATTATGTTTTTGGATGATAATAAGGTCCAAAAAGGGTTTTAAGGTTATGAGTCACAATTGAGGAAAGGGAAAAATTACCAAAGTGCCCTCAATTAAAATAAAAGAAAAATTATCGGCAGTGACGTCGAGACACGTTATGACTCATAATTCAATTTAAGATTCATCTCCATCACTCATTGTCTGGGTAGGAACATAGGGCCTCTTTGCTATTAACCCCATGAGTCATACTCTATAACTCTTGCATAGACCCTGTGACTCTTATGGTCCTAGTCGTAACCATAATAGTGACATTAAGAACCTACTATCATTGGCTATAGAAACCACCCTACAACCCATATAAAGTCAATATGACTAGTGGCATCCCATTCATAGTCACAAGACAAACATGGTCTGCCCTAACTTGTCACACTACGACTCGAGCTGTATGACCTATAAGGAGACCCTATTAATCATTAGGTGAGCCGTAGTCTAAGCAACAAACTCCTAACTCAAGAAGTTTTTAGAGGCAAAAATATAGGGTGTTACAAGATGGTCAAACAAATCATACATATAAGGTGTCAGATAGTGGTTTTACACCGTCACCTTATAAAGCTTCCTATAATCAATACACATATGTATGACATCATTCTTCTTCTTTATGAATAACAAAACAACTCCCTAAGAAGACATACACAATCTATTAAAACCCTTACTAAGAAGATCCTAAATCTGGGAATTTATATGCTAAGCTCGGAAGGATCTATATAGCAAGGAGTAATAGACATATTTTGGGTGTACTGCTTAAGATCAATAATTAAATTGATATAACAAGTAGGAGGAGTAATAGGTAGATCAGTTAGGAAATATCAAGACTTACTAACTATAGGAACATAGTCAAGCGAAAGACTCTCCTCTCAAACATAAAAAACATAACTGAGATTAGAACTGCAACACAATGACATAAGCCTCATAGCATGTCAAAAAGAAATAATCTCCATCGAGTTGCCTCTAACCTCTACTTACCACATGACAGGGTGGTATGCCAATCATGGCTAAGGTAACTGTCTTCAAAAAATAGTCCAAGTCCATATGATAGTGGTAGAACTAGTACATTTAAAAAATCACATCAAAATCCACTATATCCAATATAAAAAGATAAACATGAGTATCAAAATCTCTAACAATCATAACATATGATCTAAAAACCCTATACACTACAAAAGAATCACACACGTGATTACATACATATAGTGGCACATATAATGAATCCCAAGATAACTCTAACTGTAGGGTGTAAGAAGCCGACACATAAGATTAAGAGGATCTAGAATAAAACATAGAAAATGTGGACCGATGGCATACTAAAATCATACTTGTAATAATAGTAACTGAAGACTTAAACTTGAGTCTAGCAGGTACCGCATACAACTGACACCACTCACCACCTAGCTAGGCTTCTAGTAGATCTTCTACCCCACCTGCTGAAACACCTTACTTTTTTCCCTTTGAAAATTCTTGAGTTTGATCTTCTAGATATCATATGACTAGAGTGTACTAGTTGTATAATTGGATATAGCTTAATTCCTCCTAACTCATATGTTGATCAGTGTGGTCTGGTTAGTTTTTGTCGAAGAAATGATTAGGCATCTTACTAGTCGCATGTTAGGGTATGAGGTGTATGTTAAAAAATTGTATGATGCCCTAAGTTTGGTCTAGATGATTCTGACTAAGGTACAATTTTAAAGGAACTTCTCATGTAATAATATAATACTTAGTCCTTTGTGGTCGTACAATAGTTAGTATGGAGGTCCAAAATGAGTCCTAGGATATGAGATAAGGGTACCATGCATACCCTAGGGTACAATTTAAGGGGTGTGGTCATACCCTCATATGTATAAGTTTTAAACTATTAGGCTTAGGGTATTTCAGAAATTTCCCACCCTAAAACTCTTAACTCCCCACACATTATAATATGTTGTGGCTTCTCATAACACACTTTAAAGTATCAAACATTCAAAAATCTTCTCTAAACTCTCTTTTTAAGATTAGGTTAGGGTTATCATCAAGTGTTCATCTAAACGCTCATGGTTCAAGTTTGTTCTATCAATCTTTGTGAATATGGAAAGTGTTTCTTCCCTCATTGTTAGTTCTAAAATATTATGTGTTTTAAACATTGATCTTGATTTATTAATGGTGGTTTTCAAAACCATAGGTGATGGTATTGTTGCATAATATTGAGTAATGTTTACTCTTGGTTTAAATTGCGTTACTCTTGGTTTAAATTGTGTTTATACATATTTTGTATGATCGTTTGCATATGAGGGTGCCTCCTAATTATGGTTTAACAAATGGGTCATAGGTAGCCTAAAATTGTTGGTTTTTCTTTTGTTTTATACTTGGTAAAGGTATGCCCTCAAAGTGTTTGTAAAAATTACTAATAGAATAAACAAGTCAGATGTTAATGGTGTTTCAAAACATGGAATTGGTCTAATGCATATGAATGATTGGTAAATGGTTTTTTGAGGTACTTTTTGGCCATGTAATGATCAAAATGGTAACCTTAGTGTTTTACTTCGCTAAAAAGGATTGAGTCTATAAACATTAAATTGATTTATGTCTTTATTTGAAAATGCGTTTGAGTCCTTGAAGTGGAATTAAATCAATGGCTTTGTATAGTCAATGGATTCAAGTCTAAAAATTTTATGATAATGGTTAAAGTATTATTGTATTCTTGAAAGTGTAGTTTGTATGATGATACCATTGGGATGCCTTTGGGTATGTAATTTGATTAATAATTGTGCACGTGACTTATTGGTCACAAATTTGGCTTGAAAGCGGGATGTGTCATCAAGCCGAGAAAGTCTAAAGGACTAACAATGTAAACCTGCTAGCTGGTGTGGGTGTCTTATGATCGGGTGGTTCAAGTCCCTCGAATAAATATATTAATGCGAGGTTCGTGTTACCTATTTTGAATATATTGGTGCAATATTACCTTGATTATGCTGGAGCTTCGAGTCCCCCAAATAGGCATAAATAGTTATGGATATTTTCTAGTTATACAGCTACACACACTAGGACCATCAAGCAAGGGGAGATATAGGCCCGTATAGCCCATAGGTACCTTGATATATGATGATTATGCTATAGAGCCTAGGTTAATATTTTTAAAGATCATACTAATTTTGTTCCCAATCCCATCATAGCATATATACATATGTATGGCATTGGTTATATGTATTAGATGACTGGATTGAACTATTATCATTATTTTATCATTACCCTTGAGGTACATGATAGAGATCCAACTACTAATCATTTTCAACGCTATATACCCATGCGATGCAGGTGGTGGTCATATTCCTATACTTTCTACTCAATGATTGTACTTGTGAATAGCTTGTGGTGACTTGAAGTTGTGATCTTCCAAACATTGGAAGACTCTATTTCATTCTTCGTGTTTTCTTATGTCTTTATTAGTTTGGACTTGGACATTGGTTTTGTCTATCGTCAAAAACATATCCCAATTGAACATTCTTCATTTTTTAGAGGATTTGTATGGATAAACTATGGAATTGGGTACGTTATGTTATGGATATGTACTTTGTTTTTATTTTAGTTTTGTTATGGTTATTGGTTGGGTATTGGTTGGTTAGACTTGCTTGGGTGGTTCATGGTCTTGAACCTATCCCAAAGTATTTGTGTTGTTAATTACCTTATATTGGTATAAGTTAAAAATTCATCTGATTCTACATAAATATAGGTTGGTTGGATTGGGTAGGAGGCGATCCCCGATCCTCTTTTAGATTGAGATGCCCCTTATGGAAATGACCTAGTTAGAGTCATTTTAAGTTAGTATCATTGGTACGTTTAGGTTCAATTAGGTGTCTGCAATGCCATGTTAAGTTGTGTCTCTTTTATAGGTGTGTAGCATACCACACTTCTAAGAGAAATGCTATGAGACATTTAAGAATGTTTCACTTTCTTGTTGTCTTATTTCGAGCCATAAAGTCTAAGGTCTTGGATTCTTCCGATTTCAATTTTCTTGTCTTTTACATCATGCCTCCAAGATTTGACGATCATGCAAACTTCTCTATTCCAATTAGGGATAATATTGATGGGACACACTCTAATTCTAGAGTCCAAACCCAGTCAAGGGTTACTGCATCTGACTATCCTTATGGGGTTCCACCTATCCTCACTAATCATATTCCCTAGGGCGATACGCATACTTACTTTCCTTAATAAATGTTACTAATACTGAGTTCCATTGCTTTATTACCCTATTGACTTAGTTGGTAATATCTTAATTTAAGCGTAGTGTTCCTATTACTCTATCTTTTGAGGCCACAAGTGTTGGCCAGTTTATGAGGTTGCATCCTCTTATGCTTTTGGGTACTGAGGTTGAGAAGGATCCATAAAGTTTCATTGATAAAATAGAGAAAATTCTCTAGATTATACATGCTTCCAAGGTGGATGGCATTGTTTTTGTTGCCTATCAATAGAAAGATGTGGCATAGCAGTGGTATGAAGAGTAGGAAAAATCGAGGGGAAAAGATTTTAGTTCTGCCTTATTAGAGGATTTCTCTAGTGCATTCTTGGACTGGTTCTTTCCATTGGAGTTGAGGGAAGAAATTAAGAAGAGTTTTTAAATCTAAGGGAAGGTAAGATGACTGTCAAAAAGTATGCCTTGAAATTTCATAAGTTATCTAGGTTTGCTCCTGAGTTGGTCTCTGACATAAGGGCTAAAATGTGTAACCTTACTTTGGGATTGTCTCATGAGTTGATGCTTGAGTATAAGGATGCTTTGCTGATAAAAGGCATGGACATCTCTAGATTAGTTTTGTACATGAAACAAGTGGAGAAATAAGAGAATAAATATGTTGATTTTAGTAAAAGACAAGGGATAAAATTTAGGACTTTTGAGCAAAATTGAAGAGATAGTGGTAAGTGGACAAGGAAGAAGTGGGGGAGTTCTAATTTTTTGTCCACGGCTAGAGCTCATTACTCAAAGTCATCGGGTGATTGTCGATCTCAGTATAATGGTGGGTTTCAGGAATAGGGTGCCAAATTTCATGCTAGTAGTGCTTAGTGGACTCTATTTTACCCTCCTTGTAGATTTTGTGGGTGTTATCACCATGGGTTATGTAAGGAAGGGAAGAACATATATTTTATTCTGGTCAGATTGGTCATATATATCATGATAATCATGTTAGAATGGATTTTGGGGCTATCAAGGTTGTGATTTCTTCTTTATATGTTCCTACACCAAAGGGTGCCATTTCTATTTTTATTTCTGCTTCTGGTATAGGTACTCGGTGTAATAGATTATACACACTTGCATCTTGCTAGGATTCAGATGTATCTCCCAATATGGTTACTGGTATGTTGAAACTCTTCTCTCGTGATATATATTGTTTACTTTACTAGGGTTTTCTTTTTCATATATGACCTCATTTGTGGCTATGCATTTCGACTTTGATTTTAAGTCTATTTCTAATCCTTTTTCTATATCTATCCTAGTTGATGACTGTCTAATTGTTAGAAGAGTGTATAGTAGTGTGTGGTATCTGTTTATGGTAGATAACTCTTGTGGATTTTATAGAGCTATATATTATGGATTTTGAAGTTACATTAAGGATGGATTTGTTGCATTGTTTCCTTAGATTCTCAAACCCATAAGGGTATATTTAAATTCCCTAATAAGTCGTTTATTGTCTAGGAGGGGAATGTTTTGTACCTGAGGAAAGGGTCAACTCTTATAATAGAACCGAAAAAGTTAATTTCTAAAGAATGTTTGTATCCTTTGGCCCGGGTTAAAGTTCCTAACTCAAAGGTCCTTCTCTAAAATCCATTGTTATGGTTAATGTGTTTCCTGAGGTTTTCCTTGATGATCTTCCTGGCATTGATCTCGTTAGGGAAATTATTTTTGAGATTGATCTTGTTCTGAACACTTATCCTATCTCTATCCATCTTTATAGAATGACTTCTGCTGAGTTAAAAGAGCATAATGAACAATTAAGGGATCTCTTAGACAAAGGTTTTAACTGTCCTAGTGTGTCTTCTTTTGGTTCTCCTCTATTGTTTGTGCGTAAGAAGTTTGGTTTCCTTAGAATGTCTAGTGATTATTGTTAGTTGAATAAGGTGGCTATAAAGAATAAATATCCTCTTCCTAGGATCGATGACTTATTTGATCAGCTTCATGGTGCAAAGTGTTTCTCAAAGATTAACCTTAGATATGAATTTTATTATCTTAATATTAGGGAAGTGGATATCGCAAATACTTCCTTTATAACTTGATATAGGTCGCTATGAGTTCTTAGTTATGTCTTTTAGGTTAACCAATGCTCCAACACTGTTGATCTATTTGATATATATGGTCGTTCATCAGTTTCTGGATTTATTTTTTATTATATTCATTGATGGCATCTTGTTCTAGTATAAGAGTGTGGCAGATCATGTTGATCATCTCAATGTTGTATTGCAGACTTTAAATGATCAGCGTTTATATGTCATGTTCTCTAACTATGAGTTTTGGTTCAACGCTTTGACTTTTCTTTATCATATTATTTCAAGTGAAGGGATCATGGTGGATCTACAAAAGGTTGAGTCTTTAAAAAGTCGCCTAGACCTATTACTCCAACCAATATTGGAGCTTCACAGGTTTAGAAGGTTACAAAAGGAGATTTGTGGGAAGATTATAGACCATTGCTGCCCATTGACAAAGTAGACCCAGAAAAATGTCAAGTTTTTGTGTTCGGATGCATGTGAGGTAATTTTATGATGTTGAAGGATAAATTAACTTCCGTTTCAGTTTTGACCCTTCCCGTGGGTAATAATGGATTCATAGTGCATGGTGATGCTTCTCATATTGGAATTATTAGTGTGTTGATGTAACATAGTAGGGTTCTAACCTATATTTCTATGCAATTGAAGGTTTATGAGAAGAACTACCCTACTTATGTGTTTGTGTTGTTGGTTGTGGTATTTCCTTTAAAAATTTGGTGTCACTATGTGTATTGGGTTCATGTTGACATTTATTATGATCATAAGAGCCTACAGTACATGTTTAATTAGAAAGACTTAAATCTCAGGCAAAGGAGGTGGCTTGAGTTGTTGAATGACTACAATATAAGTCTCTGTTACCATCCAGGTAAAGGTAACATGGTTACTAATGCTCTTAGTAGGTTAGCCATTGGAAGTCTAGCTCATATGGATAAGGATAAGATGGAGTTCATGAAGGATAACCAATGTTTGGCTAGTCTTATAGTTTATCTCATAAGCTCTGAGGATGGTGGTGTGTTTGCACATCGGATATCATAGTTGTTTATTTTTGTTGAGATAAAGGAAAAGAAAATGTTGGATCTTATTTTGTTGAATATTAGGGGAAATGTACGTCAACAGAGGTTTGTTGACTTTTTTATTGGTGGAGATTGTATCTTGAGGTACTAAGGTAGGCTATGTGTTCCCGACGTTGATGAATTAAGTGAAAGGATTTTGTTCGAAGCTTATGGATCTCATTAAGGTATTAATCATGGTTTTATAAAAATGTATCATGATCTCTAAGAGCTTAATGGTTGAATAATTTCGAACAAGATATCACTAACTATATGGTTAACTGTTAAGTGTGTTAACTAGTGAAAGTTGAGAATATGAGGCTCGAAAGTTTGTTCCAAGAAATAGAGTTTCCTGAATGGAAGTGGGAGGTGATTAATATGGATTTCATTACTGGTCCTCCTTAATCTTACAATCAATGCTAGGTCATTATAGATAGAATGACATGGTCAGCTAACTTCTTATAGGTAAGGACTTGTTATTCAGTGGAGGATTATGCTAAGTTGTATCTTGTGGAGATTGTAAAGTTGCTTGGTGCACCAATTCATATTATTTTAGATTATGCTACTCCATTCTCGTTGCATTTTTGGAAGTCATTTCAGAAAGGTTTGGGAACTAAGGTATGCCTTAGTACCTCTTTTAACCAGCAGTCTTATGGATAAATAGAGTGGACCATTCAGATAGTGGAAGACTTTGTTTCGTGCTTGTGTTATTGTCTATGGTTGTAGTTGTTCGACCATTTTCTTTATATTGAATTTGCTTATAATTATAGCTATCATTCTTTTATTAGTATATCTCCTTTCAAGGTATTGTATAATAGGAGATGTCATTCTCCTATTGGGTGGTCTGAAGTTTGTATGGGTAAGTTATTTGTCCCTGAGTTTTTTCACCAAGCCTTAGAGACGATGGAGGTGATTCATTTGAGATTGAAATCTACTCAAATTTGAAAAAAGACCTATTCGGATATGAGACGTAGGTAGTTGGAGTTAGAGGTTGGCTATTACGTGTTCCTAAATGTGTCTCCCATGAATGGAGTGATGCAGTTCGATAAGAAGGGGAAACTTAGTACTCGGTATCTTGGTCCCTACTTGGTTGTGTAGAAGATTGGCAATGTTTCTTATGAATTGGAGTTTCCTCCTAGTTTGAGCTCCATTATTCCAGTTTTTTGTCTCTATGTTAAGAAAATATATTAGTGATCCCTCATCGATTGTTCCTTTGGAACGGTTAGGTACTCTAGATTCCTTATCGTATGAGGTAGTTCTAATAAAGATCTTGGATGGTCAAGTTTTTTGGTTGCAAACAAAGGATGTGGCTTTGGTAAAAGTCCTTTGGAGGAACCATAATGGTGAAGAATCTACTTTGGAGGCGAAAAATGACATGAAGTCTAAGTCTCAACATTTGTTTTCCATTCTGAAAATCATACTTTAGATATATGTTGATCACCTCATCTTTATTGTATAAATTTTCTTTCAAACTTTGCTAAATGTTAGTTTGAGGTATAATGATGTGTTAACATATGCTTGTGCTTGCCCTTTGTCAACATTCGTGGTTGAATAATCCATGTAAGGGAGAATTGAAACACCTTGTTGTATGCCTTAGAAAATTCTTGAGTTTGAGCTACTGGACATCATATGAATTGAGGGTAATAGTCATATGATTGGGTATGGTTTAGGTCTTCCCACCCATATGTTGGTTCATTTGGTCTGGTTGGTTTTCGTCGAAAGTATGATTATGCATCTTACAAGTTGTATGTTATGAAACTAGGTATTTGTTGTTAAATCGTATGATGCCTCAAGTTTTGTCAACATCATTCTGAAAAAAAATATGGTTCTAAGGGTAGTTATTGTATGATAGGCTATGACTTAGTCCTTTCTGGTCGTATGTTTGTCTGTATGGAGGTCAAAGATAATGACTAGAGTATGAGATAGGGTACCACACTTACCCTAGGGTACGGTTTAGGGGGTGTGGTCATACCTCCTGTGGCCAAGTTTTTAGCTTTTAAGCTAAGGGTATTCCAGACACTTCCAACCCCAAAACCCTTATGTCCCAACGCCTTATAACATTTTGTGGCCTCTCATAACACACTTCTAAAGGATCAAACATTCCAAAACACTATCTAAACTCTATCATGAATATTGGGCTAGGGTTTTCTTCAAGTGTTCATCTTAAGGCTCAAGGGTTAAGTTTCTTCCGTGAATCTTCATGAATAATGCATATGACTCTTCCCTAATTTTTAGTTCTCAAATATCATGTGTTTTAAACATTGATTTTGATTCATTAATGGCTATTTTGAAAACCATAATTGAGTGTATTGTTTCATAATGTTGAGTATTATCTAAACTTTGTTTAAATTGTGTTTAAACAGGTTTCTGATAATGGTTTGCACATTTGGGTGATTGGTTATTGTAATTTAATAAATTGGACATGGGTACCCTAAACTTGTTGATTATTACTTTGGTTTTGGACTTGGTAGAGGTATGCCCTCAAAGTTTTTGTAAAAATGCCAAAAGAGTAAACTACTCACATATTAATGGTGTTTCGAACCAAGGAATTGGCCTAATGCATATGAATAATTGGTAAATGGCTTTATGAGGGCCTTGTTGGCAATGAAATTTTCTAATAGGTAACCGTAGTTGTTTACTTTACTAAAAGGGTTTGAGTCCCTAAACATTAAATTGATTTATAACTTTATTTGATAATGGGTTCAAGTTCCTAATGCTATATCGAATTGATAGCATTGTATTGTCAATGGTTCGAGTACCAAAGTTTAATGATAATGCTTATGGCATTGTTGTACGCTTGCAAGTGGGTTTGTCATGAAGATACCAACAGGATGCCTTTGGGTATTTAATTGGTTTAATGGTTGTGCATATTAAATGATGGTCTTAAATTGGACTTTTAAGTGGGATGTGTAGCTGGGCCATGAAAGTGGAGTCCAAAGGACTAACTTTGGAAATTGCGCTAGCCAGTGCAGGTGTCTTATTACGAGGTGGTTTGAGTCACCCAAATGATTATATGAATGGGAAGTTCTAGTCCCTAATGTAGTATACATTGGTGCTTTGTCACCTTAATTATTCCAGGAGGTTTGTTTCCCCTTATAGGCATATACGGTTTTGGATATTCTCTTGTTCATACGGCTATACGTACTGGGGCCCTTCGTGCTAGGGGAGAGATGGGCCTATATAGCCTATGGTTGCCTTGGTATATGACAGTTATGTTAGAAAGCCCAGGTTAATATTTTCAATGTTTGTGCTAATCTTGTTCCCTACCCCTGTCATGGTATATATACATATGTATGGCATTCGTTATATGCATTAGATGATTGAATTGACTGTTGGCATTATTTTATCCTTACCCTTGAGTTACATTCTAGCACTTAAACCGCTAACTGTCTTTGACGTTGTATCCCTATGCAATGTAGGTGATGGTCTTGTTCTTACACCTCCTACTCAGTGATTGGAATTGGGAACAATTTCTAGTGACTTAAAGTGATGAGCTTCCTTAATTAGATAGTCTCCATTTCTTGCTTTGAGTTATTTTATGTTTTTATTGGTTTCGACTTGGATATTGCTTTTGCCTATGGTTAGGGGCATGTCCCAAAAGGATATTTTTGTTTTGTTTTAGAAGCTTTGTATAGATAAACTATGGACATGGGTACGTTATAGTATGGATATAGGCTTGGTGATTATTTTAGTTTTGTTATGGCTGTTAGTTGGGTATTGATTGTTTAAACTTGCTTGGGTTAGTCATAATATTGGACCCATCCCAAAGTCTTTATGTTGTTAATCACCGTATATTGGTATATAATCATAATTAATCTGATTCAGGGTATATGCAGGTTGGTTTGATTAGGTATCAGGGCGATCTCCGGTCGTTGTTTGGCCTGAGATGCCCATTAAGACAAGGCCCTGGTTCGGGATTTGTCACCTTCCTGAGAACCTCTTTGAACACCCTGGGAGGCACCAATACAACTATGCACCACCTCTAGCTAAGAGATAAACTACCCTAATAGTTTGAACATCCTGAGTTAGGAAACAATCTCTCCATGATAGGGGCACTCTCACACAAAATGACGAAAAACTCAACAAACATGACATGCCCTATGAACTATACCAAAATAAGAAAATCTAGCTTATCAAAATAACCACCGTGGCTAGAATAACTATAAGCAAACCCCTCTAATACTAAACACTGCCTGGTCAAAGATGAAATTTAAAACAAGACTATCACCCTTTGGCAATCTTAAGACCTGAATAAATGAGTCTATTATACTTACCCTAATACTTATACGGTTGAGAAATAGCGTACCTATCCTTAGAACCACTATCTCTGAGTCATGATTTACTAAGACTCTCACTAAAACTACCTTAATATCATGGCCTCTAATCACTGACCCATTAGGCCTTAAAATATATCTCCACCCTAACCTGTACAAGATTAGAAACCTCAGCAAACGACCTACCTACAAAGACCAAATTCAGAGTATACATGTGATGAAGGACTCTTAATTCCCTAATAAAGAAATAAACCTTCTCATACTCAGTAGTTAGAATAGAAGTAGCATGCCTATCCAAGTTATTAAATTGAGCCTCATACTTCATAATAGTCATGGAGACTTGCTCCAACCTCGAAAACTGATCTCTTAGATGATTTTTAAGACTTTAAGGCTTATACTTCTCCAAGAACATCTTAGAGAATCGAGTCCATGTCAAAGTAGGTGATCCAACTCGACTTGAATAAAGATGACCTCTCTGCCAATGTCGAGCTGACAATTCCAACTAAAAGTTAGTGTTTTCTACACCACGAGTCAAAAATAGGCCTAAATTACAGATCTTATCCTTATAAGATATCAAAAAATCATAAGCATCCTCGCTCAGTTCAACAGAAAACCTAGGTGGAGCTAATTTCAAGAATCTACCCTAAATAGTTTTCTCCTCACTAGACAATGTAGACTGATAAACCACTGGCCGAGCTACTTATTGCGGAGCAACCATCAGCACAGGAGGAACATTGACTCAAAAAGCCACAACTATAGGATGCACACCTGCCTCAGTGCTACTCTAATTTATAGACTATGAACCATAAGATGGTGCACCTCCAACCAAATCCAAAATATAAGATAATGAACTCTAAGCATGGAAGAAAAGATAAACCTCAATAGAGCATGGGCTAGTCCCTAGCCCACCGGTAGCTATGGTGGGAGAATCTGTAACTCAAGAACAAGAATAAGGCCTAGGAAGGCCCTTATCTTATACCCTAACTTGGGACACATCTAGATGTTTTCTTTGACCTCTAGGTAATAAACAAATATCAATAGGATCCCTAGGATCGATCTTAAGACCCTCATATCATATATCGATAGCACATGTCCTAGCTCTCTATAAATGAGTGAAACCACAAGAATGTTTTAGAAACCATGTTAGACTTTTATCATGAAATGAGTGAAAGATGTGAAGAACTCCTAATAATGGTCTGTAAACTTTCGAACATAAGAAATAGATCATTTTGATCCACAGGACCCTAAATTTTCTCTTGTACCAACAATACTGGTGAAACTGGCTATGATATTAATTTTTCATGGAGAGTCATGATGGTACCTACTATACTCCCACTAGTAGGTAAATGGAACTGAATCTCTGAGCTACGAGCAATGGGCTATATGATTGGAAAATAGCCTAAAAGGCCAAAACTCAACAATTTAATGCTTTGAAAAATATTATAAAATAAATATAATCCAAAAGATAGCTAAAACATAGATATCTATCCCATGACCTAGTAGACCTACTATAGGTGCTTTTACAAATATACCATAAGTTTTGAAATAGTCAAATAGAATCTATCTTTGGAACAAAAGACTAGATATAGATATATTGAAGGAAAAAGGGTCAACTCCGACTCCGAGAGCTCACCCTACATGAGAATTCAAAATGATTCGATCATCAAATTAGCAACGACAACTGGTACTTAAATCTACACCAAAAAGGTAAAGAAGTGTAGTATCAGTACCTAAACAGTGGGTACTTAGTAGGAATTAATTGCCGAATAAGCTAAATCATGATATAAATATGAAAAAATGTGAGATAAAGTAAGCTAAGTCAAGGTAAAGAGCAAGACTGGAGATAAACTCCAACACTATTGTACATAAATAAATCAATAAATTTAACATAGTAATATAAAAGTTTCCCAAGTATATTTACTAAATGTACCCTCATACACCAATAAGCACGAAAACATAAATAACCCAATGCTGGACCCCATAAGTTTGGAGGGTAGAATCAAGGAATATAATAACGAATAATCATAATCTACCATCTTTCCTACCATGATGAAAAATCCATCAGTACCATATCATATCATAAGCAACTCTTAATTGCAGGACTTGAACTGTTGTTCATATCATTAGTATCATACTGAATTGTCGGACTTTAATCGGTGCTTATATCATCCAAATTATAATCAATTATCAGACTTGAACCAAAGCAATATAATCAATTTGATAATTAAATGTTGAACTTAAACTAGTTATCATATCATTACTTTAATAATCAATTCCCTAACTCGAATCGGCGCTCATTGATGTGTGGTAAACTTACCACTCATTGATATCCTAATTTTCACACACTACTATGATTAAATTATTTATATTAGGTGAATTTTCCATTTGAATTTATAATTCTTATGGTTTCCAGGTTCACAGGTATTGGAAGAAA
This sequence comes from Capsicum annuum, assembly GCF_002878395.1. Classification (NCBI taxonomy): domain Eukaryota; kingdom Viridiplantae; phylum Streptophyta; class Magnoliopsida; order Solanales; family Solanaceae; genus Capsicum; species Capsicum annuum. Next base: position 157,825,556 of record NC_061113.1, read on the forward strand.
ACTAGTGAAGTGCGATGAAAAGAGAACAAAAAAGGCAAAGTTAGTTCAAAAGCTAGAAAATATAGGGCAGGGATCGATGTCAGTTAGTGCAATTGCAGTCTAAGGGCTGTGATTGCAATCATCCAAAGCCTGATAAAGACTTGTCAATCATGATAGGCTCACTGCAATCACAAGATTCAGAATTGCGATCAACAACTAACAATCATATTGGTGAAGAATTCTTTCAGGGGCAGATTTGTATATTCACATAGGTGTTCCAAACTCTTAAAAGGGAAAACCCTTACACTTTCTAGGAATCTTTTAACTAAATTAAAGTTTTGTATGATGTGAAACCCTTCTAAATTGGGAAAGAACAATTATTATTGAGATTCCAAGATATTTTAGTTACAATTTGGAATGTGATTTGCTATTATTTTTGCTTTGCATCAATAGAGGCATTGAATTCCAACCTGGGTATAATCCTTTTATCAATTTGCATAGGTATATAAATAGTATTCTTGGGGTAACATAAATAAATAGTATTCTTGGGGTATGGGTAATAATTGCTAGTACTAATTCATTGTTAATCATTTTGGGTTTCACTAATACTTGATTGTAAAATTAGAATTTATGGGTGAAAGCCCTGATTTCCATAAACCCACATTCATCCTTGGGTAAGGTATGTGGGTATGCCCCTAGATCCTAGACCATCCTCTAAAGAGGGGCATGGGTGATAAGTATTAGTGAACAATAAAGTAGATTATAGATCAATCCTTAACATTGTATTGGAAATATGGATTGTTTATGGGTTTGCTATGTCTTAGGTATCATACTAGAAATAAGGATGTCAACTTAAGGTTTTAGGTAAATTAGTTTTACACAGCCATACATATTAAAAAGAATCTATCTGCGAAACTTAGGGTGTTTTGTTGATAGAATAACACCTTAACCTCTAACCTAGCCTACCCATATAGTCATCAACTAGAATTGGATTTGTACTCTCATGCACCCTACACTAAGTGCCCCTAGAAAAGCATAGCCATAAGACTTGTCTCATTGGATTGTAATAAAATTTACTGTTCTTATTTAGGTTCAAAAGCTAATTTGGTTCAAAAACATTTAAATTCATACCCCCATAATTTAATTTATGTCTTAATTTTAGTGTGCACTACAAGTAAATACTTAGTGACTTTTAACATACATATTATTAGAAAAGTGGTCACACTCCTCGTGGATTTGACCCTAAATCAAGTTAGGTTAGCATATTGACAATGATCATCTTGCCCAAAAATTATGAAGTATGTTGAGCATGATCAAAATGTCATTGTTACCGAGGAGTAAAACTTTATTTTTTCTTGCGAGGTGTTGATAGTATCTTTAGGTTCACCTATAGTGATTTTTATTTACATTATTTGTTGTTTTTTTCACTTTTTAGGAGATTTCAATAGTGTCCACGACACAATAAGTGATCATAGAAGCAATGTCGGGACCTTTGATTAGCCCCTCGATGATAGGACTAACTCCATGATACGGGGTGTTCTTATGCCTTTTGCATCCTACCAAATAAAGTAAATGGGGAATTCTATGTAATGAGTGTGATATTTTACATTCTACAAATAAAGGGTCTCATTAGGGGTAGATATCATAAAGACCCGAATCTACAGTTGAAATTGATTTTGGAGGTGTGCACCCCATTCGACATTACTCATATCTCACAAGAGTCCATGTGGTTACTTCTTTTTTTGTTCTCTCTAATGGGTGAGGTTGTGTTATGGTTGATCTTACTGATGTTTTCTTAAATCATTATTTCCCACCATCAAAGATGTTGTAATTGTGGGATGGAATATTAAATTTTCATCATCTCAATAAAAAGCCTCCATATAAAGTATTGCAGAGATTTAATGAAAATATTATGGAATGTCCTAACCATGAAGTACCAAATAAGATGCTCCTACAAATATCCTATAGGGAGTTAGACCAACTCAACAAGGCTATGGTGGATAATGCAATCGGTCGATCACGTGTGAGGTTGTTATATGGTGTGGGTTTGACTTTACTTGAACAAATCAAAAAGAAAAATAAGGGATGGAACACCCAAGATATCAAGGTGGCCACGGGTTCTCCCATCACTTCAATTGAGAATAACGAGAAAAGAAAGAAAGAATAAGAGACGAAGGAAAATATGGCAAAAATAATGACAAAATTAGACCTTCTTACAAAGCGTAAGATGGGTGAATCCGCAAAAATAGTAAATGCCATGGCATCAAAAGTATATGATGAATATGAGTCAAAATCCCTTTATGAAGAAATTAATTACATGGTAAACTACTCGGGGGGTTCTCGTCCAACCTATCAAAGGTAGGTGGGAACCAAAGTTTGAACGATCATGATCGAGAAAGAGAATAGAGTGATAGAGATAGAGATTATGATTTACAGGATAAAGAAAAAAAGCATGATAGATACGTGCCCTCCAAGACCGAGTGAAGATAAAAGATTCAAATCCCATGGATTTTCAAAAGTCCATTATGAAGGATGTGAAAGCTAGAATCATATCAAAAGTGAAGGGTATGGACAAGATGTCCTGAGAATTAAATCGAAGAGATGGTTGATGAGGAGGGAACTTCTAAGGTAGTTGTGGGTGATGAAGCACAACTTGAACCCTTGTCTTCAATGAAAATCCCTTATTCATTCCCTCAAAGACTCAAGAAAAAGGAGGAGAATGTTAAATTCAAGAAGTTTCTCACCAAGATTAGCAATCTTTCAATCAATATACCATAGCTAGAATCCATTCAAGAAATTTTGGGATATCCTAAGCTAATGAATAATTTGATTTCCAAAAAGCCTCTTGTGTATGGTTAAACCATTGAAGTTACCCGTGGTTGTAGTGCTATCATGACTAGTTCTATAGTGGAAAAGAAAGAAAGCCTCAGAGCCTTCACAATCCCTTACACCATTGGGATAGATAAATTTGAAAAAGGCTTGTGTGACCTTGGTGGAAGAATCAATCTAATGCCATTTGCAATCTAAACAAGACATGAGTTGGGAACTCCTATTCCCACAACAATAAGTCTCTTGATTGTGGATTGGTCAATTAAAAAACCGGTGGGAATCTTGTAAAATCTATTTGTGAATATCTATCATTTTATTTTACCAGAGGACTTTGTTGTCTTTAATTATGAAATCAACCAAGAAATACCCGTTATTCTTGAGAGATCTTTTTTAAAAATCGGTAGAACAATTATTGATATACGGCAAGGGGAAATGATATTTTTGGTTCAAAATGATGAGGTTTCCTTTTGGGTGATTAAAATCGAGAAACAATTAATGGAACTACAAGTGGTGTCTATCATTAATATAGTGGACACGAAGGTGGATGATGGGTCTCTCAAGGATCCAACTTGAAAGTTAAAGAACTTCATGTCACAATGTTAAACTAGGTGTTTGATTGGAGAAAACCCATTATTCCATGAAAGTGTCCCATATCCTTTGATTTTTTTCTTCTTAGAGTAGCTTATGTTTATTAAAATTGTTCCACACAAATTAGGTACCCAAAGGGGTTGAAGATGAATAATGTTGAGTAAAGAAAAGTCTGATGAATTTACATAGTGGGCTGCGCTATTGCAAATAGGGGACCTAAAACAACTCTCAGGTGTCACAGTTGCGATGGTACGGGTCTCATCATTTCGCCAACACAGGGTTTATGATCGCAATCACGAGCTATTTTAAACTTGAATATTCTCTAAAACCCTCACCATATTCCCTCCAATTATTTCAGCTTACTCCAAATTTTTCCCATTCCTCAATCGGGTATGTGCTTCAAATTCCTTCTTTTTATATATATGTAAAGGCCTTGGAACTCATGTCTTAGGAATGGCATAAAATTGTGATTTGCATGCTAAATCCTTGTTCTATTATGTTTTTTGGTATGATTTGTTGTAGTTATTTGTGTGCACACATTTAGGGAAGTCTTGAGTACACAAAATATTAAAAAATTATAGTACATTGCTTGTGCACACCAAATGTTTGATGAAATGCTCAAATATTTTTTATTCATTTTCACTGATTAACAGGTAGGTTTGAATGCTTAAATGTTTTTTCCATTTTCGTGTTAGTTATATTAGTATTGAACATTAATTTCTAAAAATATTGTCTTGTTTTCGTGTTAGATAGATTTTCAAAAATGTCACAGGTACCGTGATTGTGGTACTCATAGTCGTAATTACAACATTATAATCGTGAATCTACCCCCGCTATCGTGATAATTAAGGAATGTTCTAAATGAACTCTCATAGAGAATAGATCATGATCCAAACAAGCTGCAATCGAGGTAATTGAGACCAGTCTGGCAAACTGGTCCATTTCTCATACCTCTTCTTTTAAAGACTATTCATCCCCCATAAGAGCTTTCTTTAGCTCAAACATGTTGATAGACTATTTTAATTCATATTAAACTTGATGAATAACTCCCTCTGTGTGTGAATACTATGTAATAAATGGCAGGCTACTATACTAATCAATTCATTACCCCAAAAGGTAAGATAAATTATTATGAGGACCTTATGAAAAAGAAGTTGCTACCTGAGAGGTGTATTTCCCTAGAAAATATGCCCATGAAACTCCTAATTTTCTATGGGAGGCTATAGTCCACGGGATAGATATGCTTTATCCCAAAACCATGTTAGGAAAATAAGCACTTTTTAAAAGAATTCTATCCATATCAAGCGTAGTAGATTTCTCTAACTCAGTAATAAGAATCAGGGCAAAGAAGTTCATTTAGGGGGCTAGGTATATTAATGGAGTTTATGGATTTCACAACATAATCATGAGGGAATATGAGGCCAAGGATTGTTCTCTTAGGATCTGGTTGGTGGAGTATCTATGCTTGATGAGAGACGTCCCTTGCATAACAACTTAGACTAGGATACTTATTCGTGACATCACCGTTGATGCTAGGATCGGGTTGACAATTTTTTGATGCAGGGTCTCTCCCACCAACAACATAACAAATGTCCCAACTATGTGTGACCTGATAGTGGCCTTCCACTTGGACTAAATTCCTCTAAATATTGGTTGTTTTGTGCTCATAGAGATTTGATGCTATAGGAAAAAAAGGGGCCCATGCTTTTTGCCCATCATTAATCATGGAAATGTGTAGGTGAGTGGGGGTTTATGAGTATCCATAGGGTAGTTGGTTCTCCCCCAAGAATCTAATTTACCCACTAAAGACCTGAGGAGTGGGAGAACTTGGAAAGTGCAGGAAGAGTAAGGTAGAATTTGGGAAGTCAGTGGAGGATGATAAAGATTCATGCAAGCCATCCATATTAAGGTAATTTGATGAATTCTTAAATGAGATAAGAAAGCTTAGGTATCTTGTGTCCAAGATACCTTAGGGTTCATGAGAGCCTTCCACCGTCCATCACTCCTATGTTGCTCAATCCAACTATGAGAAACTATTGGAGGACCAAAAAAAGTAAGGGGATATTATTTCAAGGATTGAGAGGGCCTACTCCTTATTGTAATGATCCCATCAGTTATTACATGAGTCACATGAGAAGATGCAACAGAGAGAGACATAGAAGTACAAATTATTCACAAAGATGTAGAAGGGAGTGAAGGTTCTTTATGAGGTCCTAAATCCCAAATATAGACTCCTTCTCCCCGAGCTGGTGGTGAGGATGAGGTCCCAGTTGTATGGTCACACTCGGATAATGCTAGGGATAATGTTGATACTGAGGGTGACAACATTTCTTGTTGCGGTTACATGGAGAACCCTTTACTCTTTCTATACTTTCTTGATTATGTGGTAAGGTCGCTACAAGTTTTTAGTTAGGGGTGATCATCTCTATATTAATTTTTCTTGATGCCTTTTTATGTATTATGGGATATTGTTTTGATGTTTTTATGTTAATTTGGATAATTTTTATTTTTTATTTTGGGTTTTAATAATTGGCCACCCCGATGGTGCCTATATTTAATGCATTGATCAATGATTTTAATCTTTAGCTTTTACTTTTAGATTTGAGTTTATTCTTATTTTTTCAAGGTAATGTCGGATGATCCTTACCCTATGATAGATTGAGTAATGACATTATTACGGGAATATCATCATGTTTGTGTTTGGAGCCATAGTTGCAAAGGAAGTCTAACTATTTTTAGCATTTGAGTTTTTTGATCGCCCTTATACCTACGGTGAATTCGTAATAGCCATATGTTTTTCCCTCACGAGAGCTATAATATGAGATGATGGCTTGGTTTTGTGCCATTAATAATGATTTTTTCATGGTGTGAATGCAAAGCAAGTACACCCTTTGTCCAAACATTTTTTTTAGAAAAGGTTATGGACGTGCAAATTTTTGTAACAATACTTTGCTTTTTTTTTGTGAATCCAAAGTTCTTAGTTGGTATTATATGGTACATACCTAATTTTGTCTCTAGTATGAAATAAAATCGAGCCTCCTTGAAATGTTTGCATGTCATGTGCGGTAAGCATAGTTGTTTAACTCGCATGCTTATTTGAATCAGCTAAAACATTCCCCATTATTTTCTTAAGCCTAAGTATGATTATTCCTGATTGGTGAAATAATCTTAGGCGTTCTTTGTCAACATAGAAACCCACTTTAGCCTAAAAATCCTACCCATGCATAGAATAGTATCCCTAGTCACACAATTTGAGCCTTTGAACCTTTTTTGGGAAACCTCATTATAAACCTTGAATCATTTGAAGTTTACCCCTCTTTTGAACCCTACCCTCCTTGAACTTAAAAATGCAACTTGTGGCCAAAAGACTAAGTTAGGGGTGGTAAGTCTTAGAAGAGGTGACCTTGGTCAATTGTATTGTAATTAGATAACGAAAATTTAAGCAAGTGAAAAACTGAAAAAGAAAGAAACCATCAGAAAAGGGAAAAAGCAAATATTGTAGAAAAGAAATAAATGAGAAGAAAAGTCTTTCAAAAAATGAGTGAATTAAGGTAGTGAAAGAAGGCAAATGTGTGAAGTTGGAAACAAATGAAGTGGCCCATGGTCCAAAGTTTAATTTAGTGTGATGTAAATATCCAAGAAAAGCGTAGTCACTTTGTCCCTAAAGGTTATCATAGCTTTCCCCGAGCCTTTATCACAAGCTTGAAAAAGTCCTTTGAGATCTCCAATAAAGTCTAGTCAATATAGTGGCAATTGAAAATAAGGGCAAGCATATGATATTCTTATTCTCATTTAGATATTATTTGGGAGAGTGAGTGCTAGAGCTTAAATCCCTTGTTGCATGATAGATACTTTGGTGTATGAGATTTTCTTTCGTGAGGAGGCATGTTGACTAATTGAGGAAGGAGTATGGCTGAGTAGCTATTGATGGAGAGTCACTTTTAGAGAGTTAGTGATTCTTACCAAATTGTTCATCAAAGTATTTGGCATCCTTGAAAGTGTAATTTAGTTTGAAAGGAGTTCTGAGAATAGTTTTGCCTATGACTAAGAAGAACTTGTTGGTGCTAACCAAGTTCGAAATAATTGTGATTATTTGGACGTATGAATGGGATTATAATTGCATAGCCTCATTGAATAAGAAGTAGTGTTGATTTATTATTTGGGGGTGTTTATGAGTGGTAAACTTACCACTCATTGACATCTAAATTTTTGCACACTACTATGATTAAATTGTGTAAATAAGGAGAATTTTCCATTTGAATGCACTAATTCTGATGGTTTGCAGCTTTACAAGTAATTGGAAGAAAACAAGTGATTAAGCTAAAAAGAAAACAAAAAAGGAAATGTTAGTGCAAAAGATGGAAAATCCAGAGTAGGGATCGACCTTATTTACTAAGATCGTGGTTTGAGGGAAGCGATCATTGACTAGTCAATGCCTGGTCAAGGCTTGGCAATTGCGATAGGCTAGCTGCAATCACAGTTTGCGATCAGCTATTGGCGATCGTGATGGTGCGAAAAATTTTAGGGGCATATTTATAAATTCACACAACTAGTTCCAACTCTCAAAAGGGCATAACCCTTACACTTTGGAGGAATCCTCTAACTAGAATACAAATTTTGTATAGTGTGAAACCCTTCTAAATTTGGAAAGAACAATTATTCTTTAGATTCAAAGTGATTTGGGCTACAATTGCAATTGGATTTATTATTATTCTTGCTTTGCGTCAATGAGGGCTTTGAAAGCCAACTTGGCTATAATACTTTTCTCAATATTCAATAATGGTTAATGTTTATGGGTAATGATTGCTAATCTTGATTCTTAGTTAACGATGTTGGGTTTCATTAATGATTGATTGTTAAATTGGAATTTGTAAGTGAATCCCTAATTTCTTTATATCCCATATCATCCTTAAAATATGGATGCGGGTATGTCACCAGATCCCACACTATTCTTGAAAGAGGGGTGCGGGTGATGAGTATTAGTGAACAATAAAGCAAATTGTAGCTTACTCCTTAACATTATCTTTGAAATAATGATGGTTTGTGGATTTGCTATATCTTGGGCATCATCTTAGTAGAAATAGGGATGCCAAATTGTAGTTTTGTTTTGATTATTTTGACACGCCCATGAGGTATTCCAAAGAATCCATGGGTGAAATTTTTTTGTTATGTTGAAAGACTAACACCAACCTCTAACGTAGCCTAACCATATAGTCATTAACTAGAATTGGATTTGCGCTCTCATGCACCTATACACTAATTTCCCCTAGGAAAGAATAGCCCCAAGACTTTCTCTCATTGGATTGCAATAAAAAACTATTGTTCTCATTTAGTTTCACAAGCTAATTTGATTCAAACACATTTCAATTCCTACCCCCAATTGAATGTATGCTTGCTTTAAGTGTGCACTACGTATCAATACTTAGTGACTTTTAACATACATAGGATTGGAAAACTAGTCACACCCCTCGTGGATTCAACCCCAAGTTATGATGCGTTATTTTATTTTCAACAATTGTCTTTCCTAAAAATAGTGGAGTAAGTTGAACGTGATCACTCATATCACCAATATCATAATCAATTGTCAAATTTGAACTAATGCTCATATCAATATAATTAAATTACCGAATTTATAATAAATAGCATGTACTTCTAAGTCAAACCATCGTGACCGCTAAGTATATTATTTCCTTAAATCCCATAGTAAGAATTTTTGAAAAGTAAAACAAGCACGTTAGGGTCTACCAAAACTAGACCAACTGTTGGCCTTGAGCGGACTAGAGGGACCCTCATCTAGTCTTCAAAGTCCATTAAGGAAACTTTTACCCGGACTCTAGATCAACATTTATATGTTAATCAATCCATAATTAATTCTAATATATAAATACTACCTAAAGAATGAGTAACTATGTCAACTAAGCCTATATTACCACTTCAAGACAGCCAAAACAATAAAACTAATCCCCAAATATTGGAGGTAATACCACCAACACCTAAATCCAATCTCAAATTTGGCGTAATATCATAAGCATACTACTAAATACCTCAATCTATGAGGAGGGTAAACCTATTATACATAAACAACGAAGAAAAGACCGAAGATTCTGCTAACCGAACAATTTTCCCTTACGAGAGGCTTTCACAAGATGCCACACTATAAAAGTCATAATCTAATCATCAATGTGAGAACAATGATACCCATACTACTCTATTATGATTTGAATCAAATATTAAGTGAAAATTTTATGTGGGTCCCATTTGTGGAATCACACACTCAAAACCAACACAATGTCTCTCTATGCTCAAGGAATATTTAACCACAAATATGGGTGAATTCCAAGACCTAATGGTGCAAAAATCAAGACACCATGGTTATAGGGATTTTAGAAAAGTATGAAGAAATAAACTATTCAAAAAAATGGAATCCTACCTCCAATTCAATGGAAAATTAAATAAATAAACTTTATTCAAGCTCCAAAATCACCCATAAAATTTTTGTCTAAGCTTTTCCCAATTTTTAGGGTCCTAATATTTTTGACATAGATAAAAATGGTGAAAAATATGCTAAGTGGGATATTTTTATCCTTCCAAAGTGCATGGGTATAAGTTAAGCAAACTTCAGGTCACTTAAGCAATATATGTGTCCTGGAACCCATATTCCAATCGCTTACATGATATATTCTTAGTCAAGAAGACAACACATACGCGACAATTGTATCACAAAGGCAACACTTGCTCCACTACTAAGCTCATCACTTAAAAGACAAAAAGTATCATTTAAATGACATCTGTTGGGTCTGGAAGATCGCTTAAGTGATCAGAGGCAATAGTTACACAATACACCAATAACAACTGTGACTTGGAATTTTCCAAGTCTCTGCCAATACCTCGGTATTAATCCAGAATCCCCTATATGAAAGCGGACTATGTTAACCTATAAAATTTGGCGTTCCAAACTCAATGGCACAGTCAGAATTTCCATCAAAATTTATTTTGACAAAAAGTGGATCTCGTAGCCACTAGCCATTTTTTTAACTTCTAATCAATAGCTTGAAATGAGTTTGAGATCCTCAAGACAAGACCAAGGGTTCTCCTAACCTAAAATTGATGTTTCAAAGGTATTGGAACAATCAAAATTGGCACATGAGGTCGTTTAACTGATTTTTTCCCTAGTAGCTAACTTGAAACAATAAAGTTTTCAAAATGGGGAATTGGCTGTAAAAACCAAATAAATTACCCGATAACCATACTTTCAGTATAAATTACCTGATAACCATATTTTCAGTTCCATGAAGTCATAAATGACTTATTGAAGCTATAGGAAATCTCTTAATATAGAAAATGCAAAAAAAATACAAAAAAATTACCTGGAGGATCATTACACTATCTATTCTACATCGATCTTACATTTGTTTCCTATATAATTGTTGTTACCTCAATAATATTACACATACATGTCTTCTCTGCTGGTCCATAGATCCAAAGCTCAATAATATTATGATCACCAAAAGAATAATCTTAAAGATTAATAAATAAGGTAAAGTGAATCTGAGTAATTATGGGTGGCAACTCAGGGGTTATTATACCTTTCATAGGCCGATCCTAATTAATATATTTATGAGGATTGTATCCCATGGGTTAAAATTCCTAGCTTGGGTCATACTTTTCTATTACTTATTAGTTGGTTAATTGTTTTTAATAATAACAAAGTTAATACAGAAAAGAAGAGCAATAAAAAAAATAATGTAAGGTACATTATTGCACAAGTATATGAAAAGGTAGTCTTCTACAGCCTCATGATTATCACATTTATATGCATGGTAGGCATAGGTAATAAAGTTATTCTCACGGACCCTTACAGCATTTAGTGTATGTTTGTCTCATGGGATTTGAGATGTGAAAGAATAATGCAATTTCAAGAGGTTCTTGTGAAAAAAAATAACTTCCCATATATCAAGATGGTCTTCATCATAAAACAAAGTCCAATTTTTTAAGAAAATCCTAATCGAAAACTAAAGTCAAATTTTCCATGAAGGTCCTGCCAATCTAAATCCTTTTTTTCAGGAGGGTCTTGCTAATCTAAATCCCATTTTTCGGGAAGGTCTTTCATTTTAAAGTAAGGTTCAATTTTATGATGAGTGTCCTAAGTTGAAACTTGATATCTCATTTTCCAAGAGGGTCCTATGTTGAAAAGTAATGTTTAATTTTTCAAGATGGTCCCAAGTTTAAAATTAAAGTCTAATTTTCCAAGAGGGTCTTTAGTTGAAAAGTAAAGTCTCATTTTCCAAAATGGTACTGAGTTGAAAAGTAAACTTTTTTTTATTAAGGGGTCGTAAGCTGAAGAGTAAAGTACTATTCTTCTGGAGGGACCTGAGTAAAAATTAATGTCAAATTTTTTAAATGGTCATGAATTGAAACTTAAATTACCATTTACAAGAATTGTTCTAAGTTGAAAAGTAAGCCCTATTTTCAAGGAGGGTCCTAAGTTGAAAATTAAGGTCTCATTTTTTAGGTGGGTTCTAAGTAGAACTTTAACATTTTCAATAACAAGACAAAAATTTTGGGGCAGTTTGTACTAGAAATATTTTGTGAGATCAAATCATAACTATTGAAAAATATAGAAAGAAGAGGGTGAGTCAGGGCCTTGACTAATTATAGAAATTACATATTATTAGTTCTAAAAATAAATTTTTACAATGATTGGGATCTAGAAAAGAGGCCTTGTCACACGTTCCGACCGAGGGCCTTGTCGTAATAGGCGTCCCAAGTTCAACCGATACCAAAGATAACCCTCGTTACCCAACCCAACCAGCAGCTATATGCACTAAGTTGGCTGAATTTCGAACGTATAACAAGATAGCATAACTAGAAAAGGACTGACTATGGGATAGATCTATTCAAAGACCAGCCCTACCAAGTCATCCCATCCACAAAAACATACCAACCAGATCATCAAGTATAACAAATACCGAACCAAGAGCCAAAAACCAGGATATAACCAAAGGAGATCCAAAAAATAATATGATTAACCCCAAATTTAAATATGATGGATTAATGAGAAATTATGTTCAATGATGTCAGCCCCAATACCAATGCCAATATTCAGGCCGACACCAACAGCAATCCCACATATTCCAACCCATAGTAGTACCACAAATCCTCTAACCAAAAGAATAACAAAATCTGATTAGGACATACCCAAACCATTGCTAAAAGCAATATCCATAAATAAGACAAACTATGAAATGGAGCCTTTCGAATAGAAGAAAGCTCACCACTTCAATCTAAATGCTGAAACCAAAGTCCGAATAGCTAAGCAGCAAGAGTGGAATGGTCAATTCCAGCATCACGTTGGGATACAACGATCGAAGTTGGGTTAGTGGGTGAAAGCAAACATGAACTAAAGATAAGGATAAAATAATGCCATTTATAAAACCAAGTAAGAACCATCCATATACACACAACCATAAATATTTATATAACCATGTGGGAAAGGGAACCGGGTTTAGCATCCAATTAAAACCTTTTCACGGGCTATGTAGCTTTTCCATCCTAAACTACCTACCGGCTAAATGGGTTTAGCTCTCTCTACTAAAAGGGCCCCAGTCTGTAAAGCTGCATGAACAAGGAAGAAAACCTTGGATGACTAGTACATCCCCCAAACATATAGTGTTGCATCATGCACAAGGTCACTAGGACCAAGCCTCATATCGACAAATATGAGTTTCCAGTTTAGATACCCCCGGGACCTCTACCTTATATATTTTTTCTACACCTCCCTACTTTAAGCACAATTAAACCATTTTCCACCCAAACTGTTTTTCAATTATTATTAACCAAGGCCGTTTGTAGTGGTATTGTCATACCAACAATAACTGTAGAGTATTGTCCTTAGCCAAACCTTACGAGATTCCACTATACCCCATATGATTTCCAATAAACCAAAACAATGGACACCAAGGGTTTTCCAATCCATTTAAAGATTTCATATCATTTTGGGTTCCATTATCAAGTTTAAACCATGCATAAGTTCCATTGAAAAACCAATATTTTAGGAAAAACATTGTTAAAGGCATTTTTTCAAACACATTGGGGGCATAGTATTTCAAAACCAAAGTCCATTACCAAAGAACCATTCCCATGCAACCAATTATCCAAAACTACCATTAATGTATGTAAATGCATAATTAAAATAAGGGAAAACCATAACCAAGCATTTATAACCAAAACCCCCAAATCATATTTTAAAATCCAAAAGCATATAACATTCAAATCATGAAAACATTGTATACAACCACACCTTTAGTTTGAACTAACAATGAGGGAAGAGAACATGCCTTAAACAAAGATAAATATGGAGAGAAATAACCAAAATAAGCCCCAATTTACTCCTTAAGATAAAACCCTAGCCTCCTTTTCCAAGGAGCTCTAAAGAGGATTTAAGAGTGTTTTCCAAGTGTTTAAGAATAGAATAATAGGGAAAATAACCTCCCAAGTGCAATATAAGTCGTCAGACCTTATTAGAATATATGGGTAAATTTCCAGAATACCTTCACTTAAGTTGAACAATAATCCCATTATAGGGATATGACTGCCCCTTACGAGTCGTATCCTCTCTATATGAGTGGTTCTATCCACTTGTACCCAAGAAAATCCCCTTTTGATCCGACACTGTCGAAGGTACAACACACCCAAACCAAAGTTTTATTCAAGTGTATGACTGGTGCCCATAAGCCATACCCCTGGCAGAATAGAATCCCAAAGGTTTGAACACAGACTACCATACAAATCCTAGGTACGACTCGTAACCTTCTTTACAGCTCCTTGTGAGACACTCGTAATCAGATCCAACTTAAGTTACCAAGTCTAAGGTTAAGTGAAGGAACGAAATGATCTGTATCTAACCATACGACTCCTACCAGCAAGTCATTCCCATTCTATTGACCAAATTCAATCCCACCAACCTACAGTGGTTAACATATGAAATAACCACACTATTTGTACCCCAATATATGACTCGTACCTATGATTCATATTGAGTCTAGAGACGAGAATTCCAGGAAATTTTCAAAGGACCAGAAACTAAGTTGTTTAAGTCTCCCGCACTAGGAATATTCATCCTTCAATAACGGATAAGGTAGGGGTAACCATATGCACTGGTCATTTACATTATCTAATATATTTCAAATCTTTAATAAAGTTTGAAAACAAAGAGGCAAATATATTAGTTTTCCCTGTAACAAATTCAGAAAATAAACATGTGTTGAAGATACATACCTAATGTATGAATCCCAAGAGTAGTAAACAAATGTGGATACTTGGACTTTATGTCCTCTTTTGCATTAGATGTAGCTTTTTCCACCTTATGGTTCCTCTAAAGAACCTTAATCGAAGCCATATTCTTGGTTCACATCCGACGAACATTCCTATCAAAGATCTCAACCGGGACCTCCATATAAGATAGAGTGTTTGGGATACCTAACCCCTCCAAATAAACGATCAAAGAAGGATCACCAAGACACTTCCTCAACATGGAGATATAAAATAATCAATGAATGGAGTTCAAACTAGGAGGAAACTCTAATTCATATGCAACATTTCCAACCCTCCACAAAATCACATAAGGACGAATATTTCGGGGACTAAGCTTCCCTTTTTTTTTCAAACCTCACTGCTCCCTTCATGGGAGATACATTGAGTAACACCTTATCCCCAACCTCAAACTCTAAGTATCTATGCCTTACATCCGTATTGGACTTTTAGAGACTTTAGCCAGCCTAAAGCCTTTCCTGAATTACCTACACCTTTTTCATAGCCTGATAGACCAAATTCAGACCGAACATATATGCCTCACTAAGCTCGAACCAACCAATAGGAGATCAATACCTTCTACTATACAATGACTTAAAGAGGGCCATGCCAATACTAAAATGATTGCAATTGCTGTAAGTAAACTCTACCAAAGGCAGATGCTCAACCCAACTGCCACCATAATAAACTACACATGCCCAAATCATATCCTATAATTCTAAATAGTTCATTCCGCTTGCCCATCCATCTTAAGATGAAAAGCAATACTCAGACTGACTAGCAACAAGTGAGCAGACTTTGTCATCCTATCCTTGATGACCCAAATTGAATCATATTGATTCTGAGATCGAGGGAGACTGATAAGGACATTTATATTGATTACCTCCTATTTCAACTCAGGAAAAACAATTTCTTGATATAACCCACCAGGTCTCATGTGCTCAACTTAACCTTGTTAACATACCAAGAACTTGTCCACAAAATCAGCGACATCCCTTTTCATACCATTGCACCAATACATTTCCTTGATATTATGATACATCTTTGTCGAGCCAGGATGTACCACGTAGTGAAATTCATGCACCTGAGTAAAGATCCTTTGACTCAAATCGTCAACATCAGGGAAGAACAACCTTCCTTGGTACCATAAAGTACCATCGCTAATAATCTCAAATGCCATTACTTTATTCCTACCCATATTACTCTTGATTTTTATCAAGATAGGATCTAGCACTTGCTTTTTCTTGTTCTCTACACTAAGAGATAACCGAAACACTGCTTGTACCATTACCCTTCCATCCTAAGAGGACAAATAACAGACCTCAGGATTAGCCAAGGGTTTAATATCCTTCACCAATTCCATCTTTACTTTATCCACATGAGCCAAACTCCCCATGCATAACCCGCTAAGAGTATCAGCAACCATGTTAGCCTACCCTAGGTGATAATGGAGACTCATGTCATAGTCTTTGAAAAGCTCCAACCAACTCCACTACCTAAGATTTAGCTTTTTCTGAGGGACCACACTCTGCAGACTATTATGATCAGAAAAGACATCTACGTGTACTCCATAAAGATAATGTCTGCAGAGTTACAAAGAAAAAACCACCTCCAATATCTAAAAATTATTGCTACGATAATTCTGCTGATGCACCTTCCACTGCCTAAAAGCATAGGCAATCACCTTCTCATGCTATATCAAAACACAACTAATTCCCACCAAGGTGAATAACAATAAACCGCAAACCCCTTACTTTCCTCAAGTAATGTAAAAATTAGAGACAAAATTAGTATGTCTTTAAACATCTTGAAACTTCCCTCACAAGCATCTGACCATGAAAACTTTACCTTTTCTATGTCAACATAGTAAAAGTAGTATCAATTATAGAAAAGCTCTTCCCAAACCGCTGATAATACCTAGACAAGCCCAAGAAGCTCTAAATGTCAGTTGGAGTCATTTGTATAGGCCACCTTTCAACCACAACCACCTTTTTCAGATCCACTATGATCCCTTCGCCAGAAATAATATAACCAAGAAAAGTCACATCATTCAACCAAAAGTCACACTTGGAGAACTTAACCTACAATTGTTTTTCCTTTAAGGTCTGTAATACCACATGGAAGTGATTAACCTTATCCACTTCACTTTTGGAATAAAAAGAATGTCATCAATAAAGACAATGAAAAAGAGATCTAAGAACTGCCTAAAAACCCTATTAATCATGTCCATAAATACCACTGGTGTATTAGCCAAATGAAATGAAATCATCAAGAATTCAAGGTGCCACTAATGAGTATGAAAAGTGTTCTTAGGGATATCCTCCTTCCTAATCTTAATATGATGATACCTAGACCGAAGGTCTATCTTAGAACAGAACTTGGCACCTTAAAACTGATCAAACAAGTCATCTATTCTTGGAAGAGGATACTTGTTCTTAATTTTTACCTTATTTGGCTACTGATACTCAATGCACATCTGAAGGGAACTGTCCTTCTTGCACAGAAACAAAATCAATGCACCCCATGGGGATATACTAGGAAGAATAAACCCATTATACAGATTATCCTTAAGTTGCTCCTTGAGTTCCCTCAACTCAACCAAATCCATTCTGTATTGAGGAATAGAAATTGCATTAGCATACGGAACTATGTAAATACCAAACTCTATTTCCCTATCTGGAGGAACACTAGGAAGATCATTCGGAAAGACCTCAGGAAACTAATTTACCACTGAAGTTGACTATAAGAAAGAGCCTTCAATGTTAGAATCTGTATCCCAGACCAAGTGATAAAGAAAACCTTTAGAGATAAATCTTCAAGCTCTAAGAGAATGAACAAACCTTTCCCTAGGATCTAGGGAACCACCCTCCCACTCTATAATTGGTTCACCAGGAAACCTAAAGACAACCTTACAGGTCTGACAATCTAAGGACGCATAATAAGAGTTTAACTAATCAATCCCCATAATAACATATAAAATCTCCCATATCAACTTCAAACAAATCCACCAGTGTCTGCCTACCACCAAATGATACCACACACCCCTATAGACTCTGTTAGCAATAACTGAGTCACCTACCAAGGTAGTAACAGAAAATGTATCTTAAATAAACTCACTTTTAAAACCAATACATACACTCACAAATAGGGTCACATAAAAAAGAGTGGAGCTCAAATTAAGCAGATAATACATTTCACGAAAAAAGAGTTATAATGTACCATCAACTACATCAGGTTATGCCTCAACTTCCTACGTGATGTCAGAGCATACAATCTATTTTTTCAGTGCCAGTATGATAAATAGGAACAAAAACTAAAGCCACACCACTAGACACAAGAGTAGGTGAGGAATCAAAGAGAGCCTTGACTGCTCCCAAAGCTCCCTTAGCAATTAGATAATTCTTGAGCATATGGCCTTTCTGGCCACATTTAAAACATTTGTCCCTTCCTTCTTCACAATAACCCAAATATAGATGACAACAGAACCTGCGAGAAAGGTATAAAAAAAATAAATGACCCCCACTTGCCTGATATTTGGCACCCTATGCCCAGAAATTATCATAACCTTACTAAAGCCTATCACGCGATTGCCTCGGGTAAGGAGCTCTAGTAGTAGAGAAGGAACAACAACTCCCTCACTTATTTTTTAGCCATTTTCCTACATTCTAACAACCATGAAACTGAGAACCTCTTTGATTTAAAAATCTACTACTCTTACCTTGCCTATCTCCAAACTCAGCCTATTTCCTCTACTTATTCTCTAATTGCTACATGTGGACAACTAATCTCCAAATGTCTATATTCTAAATCATCAAAGCAGTCTTTCTTTCTAAGATCAAATACTGAGATAGCCCAGAAGAGAACTTTCTCAACCTTGCTCTCATGCCAGCCACCAAATTAGGAGTATACCTTGAAAGCTAGTGAAACTTCAAGGTATATTCCTTGATAGACATTCTCCCTTTAGTAAGATTCACAAAATCCTCTATTTTTTTATCCTCAATTTATTAGGGAAAGAAATGATCCACAAAAGCACAAGAGAAGGCATCCCATAAAGACATCTCCTCCATATTACCTCTATCTCTATGCAACTCTTCATACCTTTGGTACGCATTATCATTTAGTTGATAAGCTGCAAAGTTGACACCATCCATATTAGTAACCTACACCACCTGAAATATCTTATCCATTTCTTCCAAGAAATTTTGAGGATCCTCCTCCACCTTCACAACGATAAAAGTATGAGGATTTAATTTCATAAACTAACCAACCCTTGTGACTTCAGCAGACAACCCACTAGACATATCTCTCTGAGCATAAGCAGTAATCAACTCAGAAATAGTATGAATAGACTAGAAAAATTCAACATTAGTCATCTCAAAATGAAGAGGACTAGTATCAATCAGAGGAACTCCAAAACTATTGGGGATAGGACCTTAAGTTCAAAGACAAACTCAAGATGTCGGACGTATCCCTTCAACATTTTCCCTGGATGGGACTGAAGAGTTTCCTTGTATTCGAAATCATTAAGGCATGATCAACAAAGTTAAAAATGAAGAATTAGAAAAAAAATCTAGGAAATAGACTCTAAGATTTAAAATAAAATACCAAGAAAGTAAAACATGCCTTAATGCTTTGTAGCCTCTATTTTAAGAGTGTAACACACTAATCACCCCTAAAAGAGACTCTACCAGACATAACTTTGTGGACTCCCGATTGACCATGAACCTAAAACTCTGATACCATCTTGACATGAACCGACCAAGGGCCTTGTCCTAGTGGGCATCCCAAGTCCAACTCGGATAGGATACCAGCCATATTACCGAACCCAACCTCTAACCCCCACCTTGAGTTGGATGAATTTTTCACATATAACAAAATAGCATAACTGGACAAGGACTGACTATGGGATAGATCTATTCCTAGACCATCCCTTCAATGTATCCCATACATGAAACCATACTAACCAAATCACCAAGCCACACAAATACCAAAACAAAGGCCATACACTAGGCCATAACCAAAGAAGATCCAAAACATAAGATGATTAATCTTAAATTTAAATATAAAGTTATAGTGAGAAATTACTTCCAATGATGTCAGCCTTAATACTAGTATCAATATTAAGGCTGACACTAATGATGATCCTGCAGATTCTAATCCACAGCAGTACCATAAAGCCTCTAACAAAAAGAATACAAAAATCTTATTGGGACTGTCCCCTA
Source organism: Capsicum annuum (assembly GCF_002878395.1). Classification (NCBI taxonomy): domain Eukaryota; kingdom Viridiplantae; phylum Streptophyta; class Magnoliopsida; order Solanales; family Solanaceae; genus Capsicum; species Capsicum annuum. The sequence goes on from NC_061113.1 coordinate 157,845,484, forward strand.
CCATAGACAAAACCAAAATCCATATATAAGCTAAAGTATAAAATAACATCAATAAAATGGGGCCTTCCAAATAGATGAAAGCTCACCATTTTGATCCAAATATGGACCCATATTTCTAATTACTAAGTACCAAGAGTGAAAGGGCTGGGTCCTGCATCGCATGGGGATACAATGCTTAAAGATGGGTTAGCGGGTTAATGTTAGCATGAACTCATGATTAGGATAAAATAGTGCAATTTATAAAATCAACTAAAAACCATCCATCTGCATAAAACCATACATATATATATAATCATGCCGAGAAAGAGGACCGGGTTTTGCATGCCATTAAAATCTTTACCTGGGTTAAGGAGCTTCGCCATCATAAACCACCCATTGTCTATATGGGTTTAGCTCCCCCTGTTGAGAGGCCCCAATATGTGAAGCCACACAACAAGGGAAGAAAACCTGGGATAACTAGTACATCCTCAAATATGTAGTGTGACATTATGCACACTATGAGTAGAACAAAAACTCACATAATAAAATATGAGTTTTAAGTTTAGAACCCCTCGAGATATCAACCTTCAACGGCTTTGCTACACCTCCCTCTTTTAAGCCCTATTAAAACTATTTTCCAACCAAACTACTATTTCATTATCATTAACCGATGTTATTAGTAGTGGTATCGTCATTTCAACAATAACTTGCAAGCATTTTCCTTAGCCAAACCTTTGGGGATTCCCATGTATCCCATATGATTTTCAATTTGCCAAAACAATGGCCACGAAGGCCTTTCTAACATATTTAAACCATTCATATCATTTAGGGTTCCATTACCAAGTTTAAACCATGCATAAGTTCCATTTAAAAACAAATATTATAGGGAAAATATTGTTAAAGACATTTCATCAAACACATTAGGGGCATACTATTTCCAAATCTAAAGTTCATTCCCAAAGACCCATTCCCATGCAACCAATTATTCAAAACCACCATTAATGCATATAAAAGCATAATTAAAACATTGGAAAACCATAACTCGACTTTTATAACCAAAACCCCCAAATCATATTTAAAAATACAAAAATATACAATATTCAAATGATTAAAATATTGTCTAAAAGAATCCTTTAGTTGGAATTAACAATGAGGGAAGAGAACATGCCTTAAAAAGAGATGATGATGGAGAGAAATCACCAAGAAAAGCCCTAATTTACTCCTTAAGATGAAACCCTAGCCTATTCTGTGCAAGAACTCTAGGTTGTATTTAAGAGTGTTTTCCAAGTGTTTAAGAATATAATCATAGGGCAAATAACCACCAAAGTGCAATATAAGTCGTGGAAACTTATTAGGATAAGTGGGAAATATCCAAATACCCCCACTTAAGATGAACAAAAATCCTAACACAGGGATACGATTGACCCTTACGAGTCGTATCCTCTCTTTTCGAGTGGTACCCTCCACTCATACCTAAGACTTTCCCCCTTTGACCCAACACTATCTAAGGTACGGCACACCATAAACTAAGTCTTATTCAAGTGTACGCCTTATACCTCAAAACTTTACCCCTGGCAGAAAAGAATCAAGGAGTTTTGAACACTGACCACCATAAAAGTCCTGGGTATGACTGGTACCCTCGATTATGGCTCTTGGTGACCCCTTAATACTCAAATCCAACTTAAGTTACAAAGTATAAGGTTAAGTGAAGGAAACTAAATGATCTATATCCAGCCATACGACTCGTACAAATAAGTCATATACAGTTAAGTGAAAAAAATCCATCCTACCAACCAATACTTGCCAGCATATGACTGGACCATATAATTCATACCCTAACATATGGCTCATACCCATGAGTTACGTTAGGTCCAGAGACCAAAATTCCATGAAAATTTGTAAGGTCCAGAAACTAGGGTATTTCAGTCTTCCCCACTTGGAACATTCACACACATGAGTCATTTACATTATGTAATATATTTACAATCTTTCCTTATACAAAGTAATAAAATAATTGTATATTTAAGACATATACCTGTTGTACGAATCTCTAGAGAAAAATATAGATTCGAATACTAGGACTTCATATCCTTCTCCGCTTTCAATGTAGCTTATGGTTCCTCTAAAGATCCTTAACCGAAGCTACATTTTTGGTTCACAATAGACAAACATGCCTATCCAAGATATCAATTGGAAACTATATATAAGACAGAGAGTCTGAGATACCCAACCCCTCTAAAGGAATAATCGAAGTAGGATAACCAAGATACTTCCTCATTATGGAGACAAGAAATACTGGATCAATGGAGTTAAAACTAGAAGACAACTCTAATTCATATGCAACATTTCCTACCCTCAGAAAAAACACATAAGGACCACTATACCAGGGACTGATCTTTCCCTTTTTTATAAACCACATTACTCCCTTCATGAGAGATACCTTGATCAACGTTGTATCCCCAACCTCAAACTCCAAGTATCTACGCCTTACAACAATATAGGACTTTTGGAAACTTTAGACAACCTTAAACCAATCCCAAATTACTTTCACCTTTTCCATTGACTAATTGACCAAATATGGACCAAAGATATCCATCTCACAAAGCTTGAAAGAACAAGTAGGAGATTTAAACCTCCTATTATACAATGCCTTAAAAGGGCCCATACAAATACTAGAATGATAGCTATTGTTTTAAGCAAACTCTAGAAAAGGTAGATGCTCAACCCAGCTACCACCATAATCAACCACACATGCCTAAAGCGTATCATCCAATATTTTTCCTTTCCGCTTGCCCATCTATCTAAGGATGAAAAGAAGTACTTAGACTCACCTTAGTACCCAATCCCTTCTAAAAAGACCTCTAAAAATTAGACAAAATTGTAAACCGCAATAAGAGATAATCTAAAAAGGTACCCCAGCAGCTTCACAATCTTCTGAAGATATAACTTCCCTTAATCCTTCACGAAAAATGTAGTCCTCACTAGCAAGAAGTGAGCAGACTTTGTCACCCAGTCCATAATGACCCAAATCAAATCATATTGATTTTAAGACCAAAGAAAACTGGTAATGAAATATATATAGATTACCTCCTATTTCCACTTATGCAAAACAATCTCTTGATACAACCCACCAAGTCTCATGTGCTTAACTTTAACTTGTTGAAACATTAAGCACTTGGAAAGAAAATCAGCCATGTCCCTTTTAATACCTTTCCACCAACGTATCTGCTTGAGATCCTGATTCATCTTTATTGAGTTGGGATGTACTATGTAGTGCTATTCAGGCACCCCAGACAAAATCCTTTGTTGCAAACTCCCGACATTAGGAATGCACAACCTCTTTTGGTATCATAAAGTACCATAGCCACTGATCTCAAATGCCATTACCTTTTGCATTACCATATTACACTTGATTTTCATCAAGATAGGATCAAGCACTTGTTTCTCCTTAATCTCTACACAAAAAAATGACCAAACCAATTCTTATACCATCACCCCACCCTCCTTGGATTCTATAAGATGATCTCTAAGATTATGTAAGCGGTGAATATCATTCAGTAATTCCCGTTTTCCTTCCTTCACATGAGCCAATCTCCCCATGGATATCCTGCTAAGAGCATCTACAACCACGTTAGCCAAACCTAGGTTATAGTGAAGTCTTATTCGTAGTCTTTGAGAAGCTCCAACCATCTTCTATGCCTGAGATTTATCTCCTTAATAGATAACACATACTTACACTCTTAGGATCAGAAAAGATATCTTCGTGCACTCCATACAAATAATGTCGGCAGATTTTGAAAGCAAAAACTACAGCCAAAAGCTCTAAATTATGAGTATGATAGTTCTTCTCATGCATCTTCAACTGCTGATAAGCACAAGCAATCCACTTCCCTTACTGAATGAAAATAAAACCAAGTCCCACTCTAGATACATCACAATAAACCACAAACCCCTCAGTTCCCTCAGGGAATGTCAAAATCAAAGCCAAAGTTCACTTATCTTTCAAGTTATTGAAACTCCCCTCCCAAGCATCCGACCAAGAAAACTTCACCATTTTCTGAGTAAACATAGTCAAAAGAGCGGCTGTCGTCTAAAAGCTCTCCATAAACTGGCAATAATACCCAGTTAAATCCAAGAAGCTTCGAATATTGATTGGGTCATGGGTCTTGGCCACCTTTTAACCATAGCCACCATTTATGGATCCACCATGATCCCCTCGCTAGAAATCCTATGACCTAGAAAAGTCAAAGCATTCAACCAAAACTCATACATGGAGAACATTGCATACAACAGTTGTTCCTTTAAGGTCTTCAATTCCACACAAAGGTGATTAGCATGATCCACCTCACTATTGGAATAAACTTGAATGTCATCAATAAATAAAATGATGAAGAAATCCAAGAACTTCTTGAAAACTATGTCCATCAAGTCCATAAATGCCACAGGGGCATTAGTCAAACCAAATGACATCAGCAAGAATTCAAAGTTCCATTACTGATTCTAAAAATTCATCTTAAGGATATCCTCTTTCCTAATATAAAACTGGTTATACCCAAACTGATGATCTATCTTAGAAAAAAACTTGGCACTTGGCAACTGATCAAAGAATTCGTCTATCCTTGGAAGAGGATAGTTTGTCTTCCCTATTACGTTATTCAACTACCAATAGGCAATGCACATACAAAGGGAACCATTCTTCTTTCACACAAACAATACGGTGCTCCCCATGGAGATACACTAGGACAAATAAAACCCTTATAATGAAGATCCTTAAGTTGCTCCTTGAGTTTCCTCAACTCAGCCAGAGCGATTCTATACAGAGGAATAGAAATTGGGCGGGTGTCAGGAACTATATCAATACCAAACTGTATTTCCCAATCTAGAGGAACACCAGGAAGATCATCCGGAAACACCTTAGGAAACTTATTTACTATCAACACTAACTTTATAAAAGGACTTTTCGAGGTAGAATCTTTAATTTAGACCATGTGATAAATACAACCTTTAGAGATCACCCTCCAAGGTCTAAGATAAGAAATAAACCTTCTCCTAGGATGTAGGGAATCACTCTCCCAGTTTATAACCGGTTCATCAGGAAACCTCAAGAAAATATTATGGGTCCAACAATCCATGGACTCCTAATAAGAGTGTAACCAAGCCTCCCCTAGAATAACATCAAAATCCACCATATAAAGTTCATACAAATCCACTAAAGTTTGCCTATATCTAACAGATACTATATACCCCTATAGACTCTCTTAGCAATAAATGAGTCATATATCGAGATAAAAATAGAAAAAGGATCTGAAACAACCTCAGGAATAAAACCAATACATACAACCACAAATAGGGTCACATAAAAAAAGTGGACCCCAGATCAAGCAGACAATACACATCACGGAAAAAAAGTTTTAACACACCAGTAATGACATTAGGTGATACCTCAGATTCTTATCGAGATGAAAAAGCATACAATCTATTCTGGCCAGTGTCGGTACAAGAAACAGAAGTAGACACCAAAGTAGCACCACTATGCATAGGAGAGAGAGATGAAGCAACTAGAGCTTAGCATATAGGTTGGCTGGCACTTATAAAACACTTGTCCTTTCCTTTATCATAAAAAATTTGATGAAAACGACCATAAAACCTACAAGGAGGGGATGCTGAAGTCAATGGACCCCCATTTACCTGATATTGGGCACAATGTGCTCTAAAATTATCACCACCTTGCTGATGCCTATCACCTAACTTTCTTAGGTAAGGAGCGCTAGCAGTAGAAAAGGAACCATAACTCTCCCACTTCTTCTTTAGCCATTTTCCTCCATCTCGACTACCTTGCAACTAAGAACCTTGCTGATCTAAGTCCAACCATATCATCCCGTCCATCAAACCATACCAATCAAATCACCAAGCAAAACTAATACCACACTAAGGGCCATAAACTAGGCAATATAAAAAGATATCCAAAATATAATATGGTTAATCCTAAATTTAAATATGATGGAACACTGAGAAATTATGTCCAATGATGTCATCCCTAATACTAATGTAAATATTAAGGTCGACACCATTACCGATGCCACCCATTCCAACCCATAGCAGTACCACAAAGCCTCTAACCAAAAGAATACAAAAATTTTATTAGGACATGCCTCCAACCCTAGCCAAAAGAAATATCCATAAATAATCCAAAGTGTAAAATAATATTCATGAAATAAATCCTTTTGAAGAGATGGAAGCTTAACTCTACAATCCAAATACAGACACTAGAGTTTGAATCAGTAAGTATGGGAAGTATAATGGCTACTTCCTGCATTGCATAGGGAGACAACGCCCTAAGATAAAATAGCAGGTGAACTCTAGCATGAACTCATGATAAGGATAAAATAATGCCAATTATAAAACTAAATAAAAACCATCCTTATGCACATAATAATACATATATATTACCATGCTGGGAAAGGGGATCGAGTTTAGCAAGACATTAAAACCTTTACCTGAGTTGTGTATCTTTGCCGTCCCACCCACGGTCTATATAGGTTCAGCTCCCCCTGCTAAAAGGACCCTACGGCATGAAACCACATGACTAGAGCAGAAAACTAGGGATGCCTAATACATCTCTCAGATATATAGTGTGATATTATTCCCCAATCAGTAGGACTAAATCTCACATTGACAAATATGAGTTTCAAGTTTATATCCCCCTGGTACCTCTACTTTCCACTGCTTTGCTACACCTCTCTTCTTTAAGCCTAATTAAAACCATATTCCAGCAAAACCATTATTCCATTATTATTAACCGAGGCGATTAAAAGTGGCATTTTCATACCAATAATAACTTGTAAGTATTGTCCTTCGCCAAAATTTAGGGGATTCCCATGTACCCCATATGATTTAAAATTAACAAAAACAAAGGCCACCAAGGGCTTTCTAATCCATTTAAAAAAATTAAAATTGTTCATATCATTTATGGTTCCATTAAAAAGTTTAAATCATGCATAAGTTCCATTGAAAAAAATAATATTATAGGGAAAACATTGTTAAAGACAATTTATCAAACACATTGGGAACATAGTATTTCCAAAACCAAAGTCAATTACCAAAGAACCATTCTCATGCAACCAATATCGAAAACTACCTTTAATTCATGTAAAACCATAATTAAAACATAGAAAAACCATAACAAAGAATTTATAACCAAAAACCCCCAAATCACATTTAAAAACCCAAAAATATATAACATTAAAATCATGAAAACATGGTATAAAACCATGAATTTTGTTGGAACTAAAAATCAAATGAGAAAACATGCCTTAAACCAAGATGATGATGGATATAAATCACCAAGAAAAGCCCCAATTTACTCCTCACAGTAAAAACCTAGCCTACATTGCTCAAGAACTCTAGAGAGAATTTAAGAGAGTATTCTAAGTGTTTAAGAATATAATAATAGGAAAAATAACAACCCAAGTGCAATACAAAATATAGGACCTTATTAGGATATGTGGGGAAATATCCAAAATAACTTAAAATAAATTGCTCAAAAATTCTGTCACCGGGATACAACTAACACTTATGAGTTGTATCCTCTATGTACGAGTGGTTCCCTCCACTTGTTCCGAAGACTTTCCTCCTTAGACCCAAAAATATTCAAGGAATGAGACACCTTAACCAAAGTCGTATTCAAGTGTATGACTGTTACTGTAATACCCTATATTTTTTCATAGCTTAGTTTAGCTCCGAGTGTGTCAAGGGTCAACTTGAAAAGTGAATAATTATTGGTACATTTAGAATTTCCTAGCTCTAGACCTACCGAATTGTAGATAATTGAATCATCTTTTTAAAGATACCAATTTTGCCTCAATTTGATACTTGGTTAAGAAGTTATGGTAATTTTAGTAAAAACAGTAGAACATCGCCATAAGCACCATCTTCCGAAAAAGGACAAATTCACAATTATCCGATTTTAAGTAGAGTATCATGATTAGCTTATGCCATGCAGATGTTCCAGTTCCCATTCATCCCTTTCTAGTAGCTCAATGTGATTTTCCTGTATCGCGTCAAAATTCCTAATTAGATAGACACCGCACCATGGTGGAGTGCAAGATAGAAGTCTTTCTTTTACATTGATGCAACACAATTACACCATATCACACCTGAGCTAAAAATGGCATTTGTCATTTTTAAGTGAGCCTACACGATTGTAACGTGTCACGGTGGGGCTCAAAATAGGGATTTCCAGTTTTAAGTAAAATTTTTAAAAAGGGCAATTTAGTCATTCCCCAAGCCCCCAATTCGTGTAAAACACAAGATTTAACTAATTCTAAGCATTATATGCTCACTTTTAATCAAATTACACTCCAAGAACACTGTAGAACTCAAATCTTAACCCTCATGAAATCTAAATTCCTCCATTCTTTTCCAAGATAACCCAAAATTCAAGATTCTCAATTTAAGATATTCAAGAAATCATCTTCAAAAGCACAAATAGGAATTCAAGTTCAAGTTTCTTCATCAATTGAGTTATGTGAGGTTTTCAACAAGGATACTTCTTTCATTCTTGTGCATAGAATTAGTTTTTAAAGTTATTTTCACATGATTTATGTGAATTTCAAATAAGGGTTTATACCCAATAGTGTTATTTGCAAGATTCTAAGATTTCAAGTGATTTAAATGTTGAAATACATGTTTATTTTCCTATTTTCATGCTTGTGTCATAAATTTCCAGAATTAGAATCGAATTATCAATATTTTCATTATCAAACATAAACTTTCTGATGATTTGACATGAATTTGATGCATGGGTTACTATCCCTAGTTTGAATGATGTTATTTCAAGAAGATTATGCTTTTAAGCATGCCATGATTTCTTATATTTAGATTTTGAACAAAGATTTGACCTTTTGATCTTAGCTTAGGTATGGAATCAACTTTATAGATTTAACTACAATTTATAGTAAACAGAGTCATAAGAGGTTTTCATTCTGAACACTTATGTGAGTTTTAAAAGTGGATTTCCAATATAATGTTCATACAGATTAAAGGGAGTAGTATTTAGTACCATGTTGGGTATGATTACATACCTGAGAACTATGAGCTAATGTAGGTACAGATTATTAGATTATTTCCATTTCTATATGGATGATATTTAAAGATATGATCACTTAAGTTAGGTTATACTCATTGGTAAGAGTTTTACACTACTCCCCAATATGAGGTTTTTAGCTAAGGGAACTAGATATTGGTCACTATAATTTCTCACATAGTATATGTCGGTTAGAAGAACCTCCCTAGTAGTAAAACTTACAAAACAACTTTTAAAAGAGTTTGCTACAGAAAAGAGTATTTTATAACAAAACAACTTTTAGTAACTATGTGTAAAGGCTCATAAAATTTATTCAAATATTACTTTATGTGAGGTATTAGTTACTAATTTCAACTTTCAGATTACAAATATAAAACTGTCCTTTATACACTTAGAAAACATGATTTAAACATAGAATACAAGTACAACTTTTTCAAAGCTAAGTGTTATGACACACTAGATCTACATAGAATTTTTTATTTCTCATAATTATGATTTTCAACTTTCAGTTATTCAAGGTTATGTGAGTCATCTACACTTAGCATGTATTCTTTTAGAAATTTACACTAATGCTGAGATATTATTTTTCTTATGCATTCACGCCCATATACTCAGTACAATACAAAAGTACTGATCCATATATACGTCTATGTGCTACATTGTCTTAAAATGTAGGTTGAGGTGCTCAGTTTTTGCAGCGCGAGTAATTTTGAGCATCTCCATCTACATCTTGAAAATTGGTAAGTCCTCATAGTTTGGGGACCCAGTTATTCAGTATTTTATCTTAGTAAAGTAGTAGATTAAGTATATTTAGTCAATTCAAGTCAATTGGGGGTTTGTCCATGTGGATCTTAGGTTTGTAGTAGTAGAGGCTGATTAGACTGCTAGATATGATTTAGATTTCCAGTATACGTTGTTCAGACTTTTGTGCTTAGTATTTTTAGGTAATATATTCAGATAGTTTTAGCTTAGGTCATATCAAATTTTGAAGTTTAGCTTTGGTAATATATCTATATTTCTCTATTATAAGACTTAGATTTAGTAGATTTCTTACAAGGTTAGCTAGAGGCTACTCATAGTCTTGAGCATCGTGTGATATCTCGGGATCTATTTTTGGGGTTTTACAAGCTTGGTATCAGAGACTAAGGTTATAAGAGTCCTACAGAGTCATACAATCTGTGTTATGTAGAGTCTTGATCATGGGTGTGAAGTACGACATATTTATGAGCAAGAGGCTATGGGATGTTTTTAGGAAATCTTCTCCTTCTTTCATGATCTATCATGCTTACAGTATCTTTGTCTAATTTGTACTCATTCTCTTATGTGACATTTGAATATGCCTCCTCACAGAGCTAATGCACAAAAAAATGATAATCAGGTGCCCCAGCCCGCTAACCCTCAGAATGAAAATATATCCCATGCTGAAATTTGGGTTGCCTTTCAGGCAATAGCCCAAGAAATGACTTCCAATGTCCAAGGCAATGATCAGGAGGTAGTCCCAATTCAATAGAATGGTCTTTAGTAGCAACTAGAATTTGTTACTTTAAGAGGATGAATCTGCCTGAGTTCTTTGGGTCAAAAGCAGGTGACGATCCACAACTCTACATTGATAAGATAAGAAAGATCACCCAAATTATGCATATTACTAAGAAAGAGATTGTATAATTGATATATTATAGACTAAAGGATATGGAGTATGATTAGGTAGTCATTTAGAAGAATTATAGAGGTGAGAATACAAATCCTATGAGTTGGCAGGTGTTTCTGGATATATTCATGTTATTTTCACGTGAAATAAAAGAAGTTAAAGTAGAGAAGTTTGTAAACCTGAGGTAGGGCTCGGTGACAGTGAAGGAGTACTGCCTTATGTTAAATATGTTGTCTAAGTATGCCCCTGATACGATGGTATACTGCCTTATGTTCAATCAGTAGTCAAAGTATGGCCCTAATATGATGGCTAACCCTAGGCGAGTATAAGTAAGATTGTTACTGAAGTACCTTGTTTGGTAGTCAAGGAGAGTAGGATTGCCATGCTTACTGGGGACATAGATATTTCTAGGTTGATGATTCATGCTTAGAAAATTGAGTCAAAAATTTTGAACGGAAGACATAGGGTAAATATGAAGGCTAGAATCGAGAAATTTGAGTATGGCTAAACAAAGTTTCGATGGGGGAACCGTTCATAGTTTACGAATTGTTCATCTATGACAGCACCATCTTCAGCAAGTGCTTCCACCCCCTAAGATAGACAGGTGAAGTATGGTAAGACTTCTATGTCCAGATCATAGAATAGTGTGAATGGAAAACTAAGTTAACATCCATGTGATAAGTGTGGTAAGAATCATCTTGGTGAGTATTTTTTAGGATAGAAATGTTGTTATGGTTGTGGTAAATTGGGACATGGAATCAAAGAGTGCCCTTATACTAGTCAGGGAAATGGGGGTAGTCATCCCCAGACTCAGGCTACTAACGCAATAGCTCCTTTAGGTTGCCCAGTCATTCCTAAGGATGCATCATCTAGTACCGGTGGTGGTCAGCGACAATATAAATTTTATGCTTTTCCATCCGTTTAGGAGCAGAAGAGTTCACCAGATGTTGTTACTGGTATGCTTGGTATCTTTCAACTTTATGTTTATGTGTTCGTAGACCCTAGGTCAAATTTCTCTTATGTGACCCCACTAGTTGCAGTAAATTTTAAAATAGGTCCTAAAAATATCGCTGAGCCCTTCTTAGTTTCTACTCTAGTGGGTGAGTTAGTTGTTAACAAGTAGATCTATACAAAGTGTCCAATCACTGTCCTTCATAAAATCATGTTAGTAGAATTAATAAAGTTAGATATAGTCGACTTTGACCCTATACTCCATAGGGATTGACTCAATTCCAGTTATGCATCCATAGATTGTTGCACCCGAGTGGTGAAGTATTATTTTCCAAATGAGCCAGTCTTTGAGTAGGAAGGTAATTCAGTGTCTCCTAAGAGTCATTTATATCCTACATTAAAGCCAAAATATTGATATCAAAAGGGTGTATCTATCATCTAGTTTAAATCAAAGACACTAAGTTCTAGACTCCAAAATTTCAATTTGATTCTGCAGTCAATGAGTCCTGATGATTTCCCCAAATATTTACTTGGGGTACCTCCCGATATGGAAGTAGAATTCGGTATTGACCTTCTTCAAGATACTTAGACTATCTCCTTTCCTCCATATTATATGTATTAATCCGAGCTTAAGGAGTTAAAAGAGCATCTTAAAGATCTCTTAGATAAAGGTTTCATAAGGCCCAGTGTCTCTCTATGGGGCATTCCCATCCTATTCATGCAAAATGAGGATGGTTCTTTACGAAAGGGCATTGACAATTGTCATCTAAATAAAGTCACAATTAAAAATAAATATCCTTTTTCGATGATTGATGACTTAGTCGACTAAATTTAAGGTGCAAGTTAATTTTAGAAAATAGACCTTACATTTGCCTATCATCAGGTTAGAGTAAGGGAATGTGATATTTCAAAAACGACTTTCAGAACTCGGTGTGCTTACTTTTGACCATCTTTCAGATACTCAAACTATCTCCTTTACTTTATATTATATGTATTAATCCAAGATTAAGGAGTTAAAAAAGCATCTTAAAGACCTCTTAGATAAAGGTTTCATAAGGCCTAGTGTCTCTCTATGGGGCATTCCTATCCTATTCATGCGAAATAAGGATGGTTCTTTATGAATGCGCAATGACAATTGTCAGCTAAATAAAGTCACAATTAAAAATAAATATCCATTTTCTATGATTGATGACTTAGTCGACTAAATCTAAGGTGCAAGTTAATTCTAGAAAATAGACCTTAAATTTGCCTATTATCAGCTTAGATTAAGGGAATATGATATTTCAAAAATGACTTTCAAAACTCGGTATGCTCACTTCGAGTTTTTAGTTATGTCATTTGGTCTTACCAATGCCCCAACAACCTTCATGGACTTGATGAATAGAGTTTTCAAACAGTATTTGGACATGTTTGTCAAAGTCATTATCGATGATATTCTTGTCTATTCTTATAGTAAGGGTAACTATGTATCCCATCTTAGAATTATCTTGCAAACTCTTAGGGATCACCATTTGTTCACCAAATTAACCAAATATGAATTTTGGCTAAGTTCAGTTGCTTTCCTAAATCATATTATTTCCAATTATGTTATTATAGTTGATCCCCAAAAGATAGAAATAGTAAGAAACTGGCCTAAACCTATCCCTCCATCAGACATCATAAGTTTCTTGTGTTTCACTGACTATTATAGTTGTTTTGTTAAAGGTTTTTCTTCTATTACATCCCCTATTTCTAGATTAACTCAAAAGAAAGTTATGTTTTAGTGGTTAGATTTCTATGAGAAGAGTTTTCAAGAGTTGAAGACATGAATCTCTTCAGACTCATTTTAAGCGCTACCTGATGGTACAGATGGATTAGTTGTATATTATGATGCCTCTAGAATTTGTCTGGGTTATGTTTTAATGAAGAGAGGTAATGTTATAGCCTATGGCTCAAGATAACTTAAGCTTCATGAAAAAAACTACCCTACCCATGATCTTGAGTTAACAGCTGTTGTGTTTGCTTTGAAAATCTGCAGGCACTAACTTTATGGGGTGCATGTTGATGTGCTTACGGACCACAAAAGCTTGCAATATGTTTTTACTCAGAGGGAATTAAATATTTGTTAGATAAGGTGGCTTTAATTGTTTGAGTATTCTGATATGAGTATGTTGTATAATTTGGGAAAGGCCAATGTAGTAGCAGATACCCTTCGTAGATTGTTTATGTGCAGTATTGCTCATGTGCGGAGTGATAAGAGAGAGTTACTTTGGGAAGTTCACTGGTTAGCTAGATTGGGTATGAGGTTGTTTGACTCAGCTGAAGGGAATGTTTGGGTTCAGAGTTGTTTAGAATCTTCTCTATTTTATGAAGTGAAAGAGAAGCAGGATAATGACTCCAGATTTATCAAACTAAAGGGGTCAGTTAAAGACAAAAAGGTAGAGGTTTTCTCCTAAGGGGGAGATGGTGTGCTGAGATACCAAAGTAAATTGTGTGTGCCATGTGTTGATGATTTGAGGTAGCAGATTAAGGAAGAAGTACATGGTGTGCGTTACACCATCCATCAAGAGCCCATCAAGATGTACCACAATATGTGGGAAGTCTATTGGTGGAGTGGTATGAAGAATGATATAGTAGAATTTGTTGCCAAGTATGCAACCTATCATCAGGTTAAGGTAGAACACTAGAGACCTGGTGGCCTATTATAGGAGTTTGGTATTCCTACTTGGAAGTGGGAACAGGTGAATATGGACTTTGTGACTGGATTACCCCATTCATTTGATGTACATGATTCAATTTGTATTATTATTGACACATTGACCATTTCAATGCATTTCTTCCCAATTCACATGTCCTATGAAACTGAAGATTATGCGAAGTTATATATCAAAGAGTTGGTTAGATTGCCTGAAGTTCCCTTGTCAATCATTTTAGATAGGGGTACTCAGTTTACCTCTCAGTTTTGGAAAGCCTTTCAGAAGGGTCTTGGTACCCAGATTCATCTCAGTTAATCTTTTTATCCGCAGACAGATTGTCAACAAAAGTGGACCATTCAGACCTTAGAAGATATGTTGAGGTCATGTGATCTGGATTTCAAAGGTAGTCGGGATAAACACTTGCCGTTGATTGAGTTTTCTTACAATAATAGATACCATTCTAGTATTCAGAAGGCCCCATTGAGGCTTTTTATTGGCGGAGATGTAGATCACCAGTCCGTTGGTTCAAAGTGCCTGAGGCTGCTTTGATTGGACTAGATATGGCGTTTGTAGCCATGGAGAAATTTTAGTTGATTCAAGAGAGATTTAAAGTAGCTTAGAGTCATAAGAAATCTTACGGAGATGTAAGAAGAAAAGATCTTGAGTTTGTAGTAGATGACCTTGTACACTAGAATGTTTTACCTATGAAAGGGGTGAAGAAATTTGGAAAAAAGAGGAAACTTAGTCCCCGATATGTAGGCCCCTAGAGGGTTTTAAGTCGTGTGGGAAAGGTAGAATATGAGCTTAAGTTACCTGCAGACTTATCAGCAGTTCACCCAGTGTTCCATGTGTCTTTACGGAAGAAGTGTATGGACGATTAAGCTGTTGTAGTCCCTCTAGAAATCAGAAATATTAAGAATAGTCTTTCATACAAAAAAGTTCTAGTGAGATTATTGATCACCAGATCCGTATTCTAAGGAAAAAGAAGTTCCCTTGGTCAAATTTCTTTGACGAAATCAATCCGTTGAGGGAGTTTCTTGGGAAGTAGAAGTAGACATATGTACCAAGTATCCTCACCTTTTCTCAAAAAACTCAGATTCAGCCAAAGTTAATAGTCCTACTTATTTTAGTTCTCTTTCAAGTCTCAGTTTAAGCTATGTGATTATCTTCATGATGAGTTAATGCACTCGTAGATTAGTTAAGTCGGTTAGTTTATTTTCGCTTCAAATATGCAGTTAATTTTAGTTGTGTATGCCAACATATAGCCTCAATTCCTCAGTATTTTTAGTTTAGCTAGTCTTATTCGAGGATGATTGTTCCCATTGGAGAGATATTGTACTACCCAATACTTTTCCTAGCTTAGTTTAGCTCCTAATATGTCAAGTGTCAAACTCAAAAGTTAATAACTCTTGATACGTGTAAAATTTCCCAGCTCTAGACTAACCAAATTATAGATAATTAAATCAACTATCAAACGTTACCAATTTTGCCTTAATTCGATGCTTTGTTAAGAAGTAGTGGTGATTTTATTAAAAATGGTAGAGCACCACGATAAGTACTGCGTCGCGGAGAAGAAAAAATTGCAATTGTATAATTTCCAATAGAGCACCACGATTAGCCTGTGTCGCAGAGAAGTTCCAGTTCCTGTTTGTCCCTTTTTAGTATCTCATTGAGATTCACCTTTATTGCATCAACATTTCCAATTGGACAAACACCGCACCATGGTGAAGTACAAAATGGCACTCGTACTTTTACAATAATGAAAAGTGATTACGCTGTGTAGCTCCCGAAGCACCCAATTCGTGTAAAACAAAACATTTAACCTATTCTAAGAATTATTTGCTCACTTTTCATCAAATGGATCAAAAAGAAAACCCTAGAAGTCAAATCTTAAACTTCAAGAAATCGAAATTCCACCATTTTTTCTAAGATAACCAAAAATTCAAGATTCTGAATTCAAGATATTCAAGAAATCATCTTCAAAAGAACAAATAGAAATTCAATTTCAAGTTTCTTCCTCAACATCATCAAGTGAGGTATGTGGGATTTTCAACAACGATACTTTTTTCATTCTTATGCTCAAAATTTGTTTTTTAAATTACTTTCAGTTGAATTTATATGAATTACAAATTAAGGCTTATACCCAACAATGTTATTTACAAGATTATGAGATTTCAACTGATGTAGATGTTGAATTGCATATTTATTTTTGTATTTTCATATGCGTGGCATAAATTTCATGAATTAGAATTTAATTATTAATATTATCACTATCAAGCATGAACTCTATGATGATTTTACATGAATTTGAGGCATTGGTTTTTAGCCCTAGTTTGGATGTTGTTATTTCAAGATGATTATGCGTTTAAGCATCCCATAATTTGTTATATTCAGATTTTGAAACAACATATGATCTTTTGATCTCATCTTAGATACGAAATCCACTTTATAGATTTACCTACAATTTACAGTAAATAGATTCACGAAAGGTTTTCATTTTAAGCCCTTATGTTATCTTTAAAAGTGGCTTTCCAATAGAATTAGCATACAAATTAAAGAGAGTAGTACGTAGCACCGAGTTGAGTATGTTTACATGCACCAAAACAACGAGCTAATGTAGGTACAAATTATCAGATTATTCCTATTTCTATATGTATGACAGTTGCAAATGTGATCACTTAGATTAGGTTATACTCTTTGGCAAGAGTATGACACCTCTCCCCAATGTGAGGTTTTCCCATAAGGGAACTAGACGA